>NC_072731.1:96240813-96540813 GCF_026930045.1 Uloborus diversus | reverse complement strand
ATGATACCCCCTCCTCCATTGTTTTTGGGGGTCTCGATCTAAAGATTGCAAGTATTTGTTCCAAGCATAATCAATGACTAAAGATCAGGATTAAAATTGCATAGTTATTAAACTCAGTTATTCAGATACTTCCCCAACTTAAAGAGTATCATGAATAAAAGTTTATTTAAAACAAAATAAGAATCTCAACAATGCACAAATGCTAACTTTTGCATCATGTAAATAATATTAATGTAAATAATCAACTTACATTTAAAATATTCCAAACCAGACTGAAACAATTACAGATAATCTTGAAATCGACATCAATGCTTACTAAAACTTTTTACGTAGCTTCGCAGAAATTGATTCGAGTTTTTTACTGGTTAAATGGTGCACGTGATAAAACATGTTTCGATTTCATGGCACAAAGTACTTTCAGTAAAGTTAATGACTGCAAGGATTGAAAAAATACAGCAAAATTTTCAACAGAAATTACAGCTTTTATTTATAGTTTATATAATACAGACAGTATGCCGAACAACCACCCATCTTTATCTAGCCATTATCGTTGCGGCAAAGAAAGCAATGATTTCACAAGTGTGACCAAATGGGCCTCCGCGGACCTGTGGTAGAAACTTCGTCTTCTAAGCCGGAGGTCGTGGGTTCGGTGCCCTGGGTGGGCTCTGAACCCAGCTAGACTGGGCCCAGAGTCCAGCGCTCAACGCAGTTGAAATCGCGCGCAGCGATTTCAACTGCGCTTGCTCACGGACTTAGCTTTTTGGGCTTTCTGTTTTAAGATTTCGTGTTGCTTATTTATACTCGTATTTAGGCTGTGCTAGAGTCCCAACAAATTAATGAATGCAATTAGAATATTTTCACAGCGATTTCGGGATACAATATATGAAACTACGGATATGAATAACTGATAGCCTTTATAAAGAAAAATAACACTTCAATATTTATTGGTTTGGAAATATTTGTTTAACGTAAACGTAAAACACGTTATGTACTTCAAAAATGATCGGAATATTACAAATATCTGTCTTTTGCGGATATTTTACGTTAGGCGTAAACAGCTTAGTATTATATATTTGTATTTAGATTGAGGGTTCAGCTTTGTATTGGAAATGGAAGTGATGCTGCAAATCGAGTACGCTCTTCTGAGGTTAAAAATTTGGCCCTGAAAAGCGCCTTTGTTTAATAGAAAAATCAGACTCCGAATCCATTAATAATTAAGACGCGAAACGCAATCTTTACCGAGGCGTAAAAACTAAATCAAAGAAAGCTTGGTGATTTCTAATTTTTATCTGTTCTTATCTCATATTTTAACAAATTTAAATGTTTTTCATTAGTTTGAGCAAGAGTTTTGAAATCAGCTAAGTCCGCGCGCAAGCGCAGTTGAAATGGCAAATTTGTGATAACCGGGATTTAACGTCGAGTTAAACTTAGTGCTCATTTGGCAATCATCAAATGTTTGAAGCCTTTCCTTCAGCTTGGAGACGAAACTGGCTTGATTTTTGTTCCTCTGCAAGGTAAGTTTGGCGATAAATGGTGAAATTATGGTAAAACTCCGTGTTAGAGTAATTTTGATTATTTTATTGATTGAAGTTTTAAAATCTGTAAAACTGTCTTTTCTGCGTAGGTTCGCAGCACCTAAGGAATAAATAACTTTTGGGTCAAACAAAAGAACTTCTATTTGCAAAATTTATTTTTCTGGCACATTAATAAATTCTTATTTCATAATAACAAGTTCTTCTTTTTTTTTAAGTTCTTCTATGTATATGAGCACATACGCTTTAAAAATGATACAATTTTGTGTTGTTGAAGTTACAAAAAGACTTTAAAAGCACTATTCGACAGGCTAACTGTTGTCCCGTCTCATTATTAATTATTCTATTCGCACTTTTTCTCGTCCTTCTAGAATTTTTTGGCGCACCTCACGAGATCTTACGACCATTTTGAAGGTTCGAGTCAGAGTTAACTGTCGTGTTGACATCTTATATGTAAAGAAGAAACAGAATAGTATACAATTTCTAAATGAAACACAAGTAAGAATTCTTTTGCACTATTTTCGTAGATGATACAGCAGTTAAACGAAAATTGAACTGGGGCTAAATCAACTTTTAGTTCGAAATATTTAAGCAATCAAAGAATTGCTTATTTTCCTCATCTGACCGAAGTTGATGTTCGTATGATTTTTGGACCCGGGTCCTTTGCGAGCACCAACATCTATCGATCCCTGCAGGTGATGCTCATCTGGTTCTGAGCCTCCCACAGCAGCACTATCCGCCGGAATTCACTCCTCCTGGACAGTAGCGCCCATATCTTTCACAGACGCACGCCTACACGCGCACACTCACACACATACACACCATACGCGCACACACTCACAGACATACCTTACACGCACACAGATACTCGCGCGCGTACACATATACACACACGCCTGCACACACAAGCCTACACACACAAGCCTACACACACAAGCCTCTACACACATGCCTACACACACACATGCCTACATGCATACACACATGCCTACACGCATACACACACACACACGCCTACATACACACACACCTACATACACACACACCTACATACACACACACCTACATACACACACACCTACATACACACACACACCTACATACACACACACGCCTACATACACACACACGCCTACATACACACACACACCTACATACAAACACACACATGCCTACACACACATCGCCAATACATATATCACACACCAGCACATACACACACACGCCTACACAAACACACTCACGCTTATTCACACGCACAAACACACGACACCGCCCAGGAGGAGGAACATGCTCGAGGCCCTTGGACGAGAGGACATGGATGCCACTACCCAGAAGAAGAGCTTGCTGAAGTTTGTTGTGTGCTGGATGCTGCTTTTGTCTAAAAAGGATTGTGTAAAGTCGAGTGGGTCGGGTAGAAATAAAGTCGATTCTGCGAGACAGGATCCGCTCGTAGAAACAATAAACCCAACGAGTAGGGTCCTGGCGTAGCTTGTGATTGCGGAAAACATAATTTGAATTCAAGATGTCATAATTCGAATTATTATTATTTTTAATGTTTTATTAGAAAAACGCTCGAAGAAAGAAATAAAAATAAATAATAACTCATTTACTCCTTATGCGTTTGTTTTTATGCAACCATTTTGATTATTTATTAAGAACATTATTGTCAAAGAATGTTAGATTGGAGACGTGGAGTTGTTATTTTTAGAAGCTTCTGAATGAGATTTGTCCAGCTTGTGTGACACGCTCCAACTAAAGTTATAAAATGGAACACTTGAACACATATAAACACCCTTGAGGACAATGACGCACTTATTGCAAGAATAAGAATGTGTGTCAAATACCTTCTATTTGAATGAAAACAAAGTAGTTTCCGAAACTGATTGAATTGATGATGTGTTTGCTCACACAAAAAATAAATTAATAAGTAAAACAAGATAAATAAACAAAGAAAAAATAAATGAAAAGAAAAAACAGCAAATAAATAGGGTTGTAAACGAATGGACTTCCACATGGAGGACACTTTCTTCTCTCTGAAAACTCTACACAGTTTTTCCATGCAAAGAAAGAAATGATTTCGTTATTTATGAATTAATAGAAGAAAGATCTGATACAACGATATGAAAAGCATAAAATAAGTAAACGGTATAGCAAACATAAATAGCATAATAAACTGTAATACAAAGAAAAGGAAAAATTGAACACTAAACCTTGACGTAGCTATTAAAAAAAAAAATCGATATAATTTTTTTTTTCATAATTCTAAAGTCCTCATACTTGCCTTACTCATTTTGGGGATTTAGACAGGGTGTTTGATTTATTATAATTGACCGGTCAATATATTTACTAAATGAAAAAATTACTTTCTTGAGCTGTCAGCAACATCCATATTGAAAGATGCCACGATTCTGATTCAATATAATTTTTGGAAACAAATAAACACTATGTTTGCCATTATTGCTCAAAAAATACCGCGAAAGTATCAAGTGTAGCAAGGCATTTTGACACTCAAAAGAAATTTTCCATTTGAAATAGAAAATTATTGCAATAACTGTAGCTGAGTCAAATGTGTAGAAAGAGTAAGAATTTTATATGAAGAGACTTCGTATGAGATGAGAAACATTTTAAATGCCTACGAATCCTAATTTGTAGCAAAACGATGCAGGAAAGAAATTTACAGTGATTGATAATCAAAATCGTGAAAATGGTTGAATACAGATCTTTTCAGCAATAGCTGAAATGAAATGAATATACATTACAATACTTTTGGCATTGATGAATTAAACATCATGCGTTATTTTTATGCCTCAGAACCAGAATAACGTAAGTCATATAATCGCAACTTTGGAGGAGAGAGGAAAAACTTTTGTCTGTGGCGCGTGCGAAACATGGGACGCGCGCTCTTTCAAAACTGGTAAAAATTAAAACTATTGTTTTTAGAATTGCGTTCACATGATTCGATGTGGACTAAGATTCTACACACAATACACTAACAAAGAGAAAATCGCAAATTTTGGACTTACGTCAGTCTGGCTCTGAGATACACATTTATTGGTTACTATAAACAGTATTGGAAATTAAAATTCCTAGTAGAGGAGTGCGGTTTCGGGTAAAAGTTGTTCCCTTTCAAAAAGCTCAATGAAGAAAAAATACAAATGTATTAAGTTAATACGTCCCGAAATAGAATGTTATAGCACAGCGACGGAAGCTATTTTAGTCAGACCAGTGGCGTCCGGTACATCGAAAACTGAACACCTGCTCCAATGATCCACAAAAGTTAATATTTTTCTTTTTCATATTTTCGGTCTATTTCGCAAATTTTAACAATTTGCATTTAATTAATCGGTGCTTCTATGCAAAGGCAGATTGTGTATCCCTAATATACAGCGCTGAAACTATTTCCTTCTATTGTATAATTTGTTCTTTTCAACCTTCAATCTAACTATAATTTCAATTTTTTCACAAAAAAAATATCTTCATTTAATTTATGTTTTGGAAGTTTTTAAAACGCTTAAAGTTGTGTGTGTTTGTGTTGTGTATATGAACATGTAGGCAATTAAAACTTTTCTTTATCTTCTCGTCGTGGACAAGCAAGTCAGTGAAACCTGTTGACTTTGTCCTCTTCCCTCTTGAGTTAAAATGCAATATTCATGATTGGATTAACCTGTCGAGCTTCTTGAAGACTTGAAATATTCAAATGAAAGCAAATAATACCAATACTTTTTAAGTTGGTAGGATTTTAAGCTCGCGGAGTTTGACGGAAGTAGCTTTTCCATCAAGGGAAAAAAAGATAAGTGAACACTCAACATCAGATGTGAACACGGTCAGTGCATGTAACGTGTTATTTTCTGGTCATTTAGGCCTGGTAGGATCTAATATTAAAGAGAGAGAGGGAATTGTTGCTGTCTTGCGCCAGTTAAGCTGGCAATTTGGAGTACGTTGCTTCAGTTTTACAACTATACCAGAATTTGGTGTGAAGTTCGACTTCCACAGTACACACATGCCATAAGGATCCGTTTCTACGGGAGACAACTATTCACAATACATTCACAAAAAGAAAAGACAAGGACAGGAGATTGAAAGTACACCCATGCCAGAGCAGGGATTCGAACCCGAGACCTCGCCTTTGCAGTCAGACTTTTCTGATCACTAGAAAAGGAGGGCGGCAGAGGGGGACTTGATTATAATGAACGATATTGATCGGTATTAGTAGTGTTTGAAGCAATCTCAGAAAGACCGGAGGTATTCCCGCGCTCCTTATCTCAATATATATTCGGCTATGCATAATAAACCATTTAGCGAATTCAGAGCAATATAACTCAGAATTTTAAGCCTTTTAACTCTCGAGTCAACTAATCAACTTATTTTTGCTCGTTTGAGTAGTGATGACATATGACAAGTATCATCATAATGTAGCGGTAATCATTATTCATGGGAGAAAAGCTAGCTGCAATTCAACCAAGCGAAACTAACAAAAATTTATTGAATTTCTTGAAACACCTTTTATTATTTAAAAGACTTTGTTTAAATTTTATTTTTAGAAAAATATTCATTTGATTTGAAAAGGAAAATCACATCGTTCCTAAAAATTCCTAAGTAACACAACTTTTGTGAATTCATTTCACCGAAACAGAAATTTTTTCACATTTAATGAGCTTTTAGAAAGATACCGCCCTTTGATTATAATTTTTCTACCTAATCAAAACGACTTGACACCATTCTGAAAGGCACAATAGCATAACTAATTAGGAAAAGTGAAAATTCCTGCGTTGTGAAAAATTCTCAGCTTTGGTATTTCTGTCTACATCAGCCTTGACTTCTGTAAAAATGTTTGAAATACTATTTTATTTCTCACTGAAGTAGTATGTTTAAGTTTTTGTTGAAGTGAGAAAGAGTTTTGGTTTTAAACTTATCCTTTCTGATTTCTGCCGGTCAAATAGTTGTATTTCATTTGGAGCGAGGACATTTCTGCAACTACAAGTAACAAAGAATGATTTTGCCAAGAAGGGGATTTGGCAAGATGATTTCGATTGTAGTGTTGAATCATAACGATTATGATGAAAACTGATTATGATAAATTACGATTATAATTGGTGGCATAGGGTAACGGCATCAGTAACAGACATGCTTAAGACATCGCTCTCAGGTTAACTCCATTTTCTGAGCCTTTTAATGTATTTAGAATTTTAGAACTATTTTTCTCTCATGCAACATCTCATCTGTCGTTTGGCTGTTTATGGATACTCTGAATTAGTTCATTCTATTTTTATTTGCTCAATTTTCCGAAAAAGGTCCGAACCCCAGTAACAGACACCGACAATTCTGATGACACGCAGTAACAGATAGGATGAGGAAAGTGTGAGTACTGGACAGAATTCCTCTTTTCTTTTCAAAATGTGCAAAAGTTCTTTATTTTTAGACCTAAAACCTTATTAAATTAAAATGAACATGGAACACCGGCAGGCCTTGTGGTGGTTGTTCATAACCTTCCACCACTGCCTTGTAAATACCAACTGGCTCATAATATTCACTTTTATAACACAGAATGGTTGCACCGTATTTATGGATAGCAACAACATCGGTTGGTATTTACCCGGCTAAAATTCTTATTATTTAAATCTAAACTTACGACTGTCTGTTACTGGTGCCGTTACCCGATGTGGAATTGCAAAAAATGATTTCGCCTAGAATATACAACACGTTTTTGACAGACAGAAAAAATCGGACTTGTGACGTAAAGTGGCACCCAACTGGCAATTCCTTCTTATCACCACAAGAAAAACTCCTAATAGTTTTCTGTCTGAATGAGAACACAGCGGTTAAAAAATGTCAGTATTAACTATTCCTGTCGTTACTTCTCATGCAGAGCAGAAATTTTCAAAATATTTTCCTTTCGCATATGTTTTACATTAATTTCCTTCGTAATTTTCATTTTAAGATAAAGCATTCATTGTTTTTAAAAAAAAAAATTCCACTTAAAGAAACCAACTAAAAATTACTACTCAATTTATTATGATATTTCTCATTTTATCGCCGCCCACTTGCTGAGTTGCAGTAAGGTATAAGATAAAACCAAACTTTTCCATACTGAAAATTTTATGCGTGCACCACGGGATATTGTACTTGATTTCTGTGTAAACATGAGGAAGTATTCATTCGTTTTCTCTTTTATCCTTTTAGTTTTATTTAGTTATTGCTTTTAATTTTTATATTTATTAATTTATTTATAAGTCAGAATTTAGACTATTTATATATGAATAGAAGAAATATAGGGCTTCCCCACTTTTTTTTTCGCAGAAATTAAGGACTGGATAAATAGATTGATAGATGCACACGGGTACAGATGTAGAAAATATTTTCTTGAAATAATTCGAAGATATAGATTTATAAATACAGAGAAATCAAAAAATATCCTTAGATGGATACAGATATAGACACATATTGATTGATACAGAAATAGATATTAAGAAATGTAGAAATTATGGATACCGTACTAAGAGCATTGGATTGACAATCGCTGCAAAAACGCGAAACAGCCATAGAGACATCTTCAGAGAGGCATATTGAACGTTGCCTGTAATGCTTTCGAACAGGATTAGCTTGGATAATAGCATTTTTTGTGCAAAATTTAATTGTTTTCAGTTGCTTGCTGGTGTCTCAAGGCAATTACAGCATCTGAACATCATGGTTAAGTAGTACTAAAGAGATTTGAATTTGATTGGTTTAAAATTTGTAACGGAGATAGACTATCGAAGAATGATTTCTTTTTTCTAGAATGTGACACGATTTTGTTTTTTATCTATTTTGGTTGGTAACGGAGATGGGATGGTTTTTCTTATGATTTTGACAAATGATTTTAATGAAAAACATATATGAACACTAAGAGTTACAGTTAATGTCGGAAGTAAAGCAATCTCGTAAAGACCTATATAAATCGCTGCTTTTTTTTTGAAAAGCGTAAGACAAGTTGGCTTAAGCCCTTTCAACAAAACTGATTCATATTTTAGTTTCATGATTTTGATGTCTTATCAATAAATAGTACGGTAGGTAGAGAAGGAAAAAAAAACAAAACAAATTCTCATGAGTATGTGACCTTTCCTTAAGGCTCTTCTATACCGTCCATCTTGGTTTTCGACGCTAATGCTTTCTCTACGGGAAAATCTGCTACCTATACAAAGCATAACACGAGAAATTACTGGAATATTTTCATGCGGTTTGTTTTAAACGATGGCTATGACTTAGAACTAGAGATGCTCTTTTTTATTTTTTCTGTAGTTATTTTGAAATTTTTTTAATAACATTTTAAAACTTTAAACGACTATTTTCACACGTTTGAAAAATGATATGGAAAAACGGAAAAAGGAGCGCAAGAGATTGAACATTTCTCTTTAAAAACATATTTTGAGTTTGTTTCTGAGACAATTTGTTCTATTGATATTCTCCACGGAGTAAAGCCTTATTTTCGAAAAATTGAGAAAAACTGCGAAAAACACGCCTTCCACCAGACCACACCCATTTCCCCCCCACACCCCACTTTGAGGGACCACTTTCTCTTCTCCCCCAGGGTCTTTGGCTGCTTCTCCGCTTTTCCCCTCTGCCTCGCCACAGGCCTCGCCAGGCAATAAACTGGATCCCTACTAATGACCATTCATTCTTTGTCGTTTTTTGTATCTATGTGACTCGACGGTGACATCCGTTCTAAAAAGAAAACGCATTTTTTTTTTCTTTTTTCGAGTTCCTCGATAAGTTTTTGAAATTATTTAGGTGATATATTTTTCAATGCTGTTTTAATATAAGTACACCGTTTGAGTGTAGAAGTTATTTTGTTTAAAGAATCTGTGTAAATTACTGCATCTTATAATGGGAAAAAATGTGAGTCTTCTCGTTTGAAGATTCATATACATATTTCAAGAATTGTCATTGCTTGAACTTTTGTCTTAATCATTTGCGCATAACCAAGATCAAAGAGCTCTACTCAGGTCCGCGCCAAGCCTGATCAACGCCGTTGTGCAAATTTCTTTTGAGCGCCTTTATGCAGTGGCGTTCGGCGAAAATATAGTTAACAGTTGGATTGACGTTTTGTAGACCAATATGACGTAGAAAAAAATACGTTTGTCATTTAATTGATTTTGAAAAAAATGTGTATTTAATTTTGGATTACAGTGCACGTGTGTGATTACAGTTTCACTTCATATCTCGAACTTATTTCGAGTTCAGTAGCTCCTCTGATATGCTAATGCGTTTAGGAAAAAGAAAATATTTTAAATATTAACAATTCTAAAATACGGAAGGCATTGAATATGATATCTAAAACAAATACATTGTCCAAAGCTCTTTTTCTGACACACAAATAGTTTTAAAAAAAGGAGGGGGAGAGGAATCGAGTAATTATGGTCAAGTCGTTACTTTTTGGAACTAAAAAGTTAGTCAAAATTGTAGTCTACAATATACAAATATTACGCACAAGTAAAATATATGCAAATACACTTACCATAATTTTTATGTATGATAAAATGAAATAGTCGAATTTCCGCGAGCAATAATTTAAAATCAAAAAGAGACATATTGCACAAATTATAGTACAACATATTCTCCTCAAGATCCAAAATGAAGAATAGAAAATTTCTCGCGCCTCATATGTTCAGCTTCGTGTACTATTAACCCTAAACAGCATTCACGCCTCCACACGAAGAAGAAAAATGCTGATGTATGCATTAACTAGCATCACGTGATTTCAGTGTAAAAGATTGCACTCTTGAAAAGCATGTTTAGACACACAACATGGCAATAATTTTTCATTTTAGATAGGCAGCGAGAGGATTGCTTGTTTCAGTGAGCAGTGTAATTTCTCCGCCACCATAGGATATATAATCAGGGCCTGATGAACTCACGGTCTGGTAGGTCCATGGACCTGGGCACCACAATTTTAGGAGCACCAAAATGGGGGTAAATTTCTTTATTTCTTCCCGTTTTTGAAAACTTCCACACAAAAAAATTGCAGATATTCCTGTGAGAGGGGGCACCAAATTTTGCCAGGGCCTGGGCATCACTTTGGGCTGAGAGGGCCCTGTTGGATACTGGATATAATGAAAAGTTCTTTTTTTTCCTTCTTTGGTTGGAGAGATTCCCCCCATCTGGAACATTTTTGATTGGTAGTGAAAGGCGCCGTTTTGACTCTGGCGCCGTAGTGCGCCTCACGACCTCGCACATAAGGACGGCGCGACCATGGATCTACTCTCTTAATTCACAATGGTTTTTTCGAACTCTTTAATGTTTCATTTTAGATAAAGGTTTTTCTTTTTCTTTTTTTTTATTTACAATATCAATTTATCAGTCATTATAATTGTGTGAAAAAAAAGGAAAGAAGGAGACTGCGAACAAGAAAGTTCACTATGGTAATACAGTAAAACCTGTAAAGTTGACCACCCTTGTAAGTTGACCACCTGTCTATGTTGACCACTTTTGTCTGGAACGGAATTAGTCCTATCTCATATAATGAAGGAAAACCTCTGTAACTTGACCACCTCTCTATCTTGACCACCTGTCTATCTTGACCACTAATGTATGCCAAATTTGGTTTGGAGTATTGTAAAACACCCTTTGTAAGTTGACCACTTGGTTTATTTTTTAAACTTTTTTTCAGCAAATTATTTTATTTTATTATTTAATTATTGTTATTTTGATAGCTTTCTAAGAATGTTTTTTTGATGCTTTGATGACAGACTAGCATTTTACTAACTAAACTGCAGCATAAAGCTTATGCTGCTCCTTATTCTCAGCTTGTTTTTCATTTCTTGTTCTGCTTGAGATAGCTTTTTGTATTCTGTTCAATGAAAATAGGTGTCAGTAGAAAAGTTAGTCTTTTCTTTCAGTTGCAATACGTTGGGGCAACACAGGAATTGTGCTAAAAAGAGCAGGCACGGATCTATATATTTTGGGCCCCCCTGTAACAAAATATGTAGGACCCCTCCCTAGTGGCCAAAAGTGTCCATTTGTAAAGTGAATAAGTCATAGTGCTAGTTTTTTTTTCCTCAATTTCTAGGGCCATTAGCCCTTTTAAGGACGCGGGCCCCTCGCACGGCGGGTACGCTGATCTGCGCTTGCTAATGAGTAAAGTTAAATGTTTCTCGTGCAAGGGATTAAGAGATAGTAAATTTTTATTTTAACTTTATGAACTGGGAGAGTCAAACTTGTTGCTCTTTGTGCTATAAGTTTTACATAAAAGGCTTCAAAAAGAAAGTTAGTTGAACTTGAGATTAATAAAAAGTATATAATATTAAAATTAATTGAAAATGGAGAAAGCCCGAAAAATTTAGCTGGCATATATGGAATTTCTAAAACTAGTGTCTAATATAGTTAAAAACAAGGAAAAAATAACAAAATTATTTGAATAGTATTTTTAATTATTGTTTTACTTTCAATAATGTTAAACAATGAAAGTGAGTTGAATAGAAAGATTATGGGTGAATTCCTTTAAAAAATGAATACATGGTGCAAGAAATGACAAAAAAAAAAAAAAAAAAGTACCACCCTTTATAAGTTGACCACCTGTCTAAGTTGACCGCTAAAGTACTGCACCGCGAGTGGTCAACTTACACAGGTTTCACTGTACTCTTATCAGCCAGTATTTATCTTTTTCCCAGATAATTGTTTTTTTAAATTTTCATATTATTTTGTGTTCCTCCTATACTCAAAATGGAAAGGGATCACATTTGATTAATCCAATATATATATATGTATATATATATATATATATATATAAATACACAATTTCATGCATTTTTTCCTCCCCTGTGACTTTAGAGCCACAGGTGAAAGTATTTTTTCGAAGAATCAGCAAAGTCAGCACCTCGTATCAAAATGCTTCTCCTTTAAAGATTGTACATATTTCAATAATTATCATTACTTTTATTTTCGTCTTGATCATTTGCGCAGGCTCACAATCAAAGAACTCTATTCACAATTTACAATGCATTTTCCGAACTCTTTTGATGTTACATCAAGTCGATTTTTGCAAAGCGAATTTGTCTATCTTCGCAACTGCGTGAAAAAGAAATAAGACTGCGAACAAGGAAAGTTGAGTGTGGTGATACAGCCATCAGCAAGTAATTTAGTACCTCACAACCTTTTTTCTACGATCAATGTTTTTGAAATTTTCATATTATTTTGTTTTCCTCCAATACTCAAGGTGGAACAGGATCATATTTGATTCAATCAATTTCATGTATAAAATGATGCTTTTCGGCCAGATAGCTATTTAAAACCTCAAGTGGAAGTATTTTTTCAAAGAATCAACAAAGCAATGACGCCTGCAGCACTTCATATCAAAATAATTCTCGCTAGTACAAGAAGTATCATCAGTTGAACTTTCGTCTTGATCATTTGCGCATGCTCACAATCAAAGAACTCTATTCACATTTTACAATGCATTTTCCAAACTCTTTTCAGGTTACATAAAGTTTATTTTTGCAATGCGAATTTGTCAATCATCGTGACTGCATGAAAAAGAAATGAGACTGCGAACATGAAAGCTCAGTACGGTGATACTGTCATCAGCAAGTATGATTTAGTACATCAACAGGGGCGGATCCAGAAATTTTTGTAAGGGGGGTCAAGTTTCAATGGATATCGTTATTATTCCTACGTAAAAAAGTAGCAGTTAATCAGGGTTGCCCATCATTCCATGCAGGAGAGCGTACCGCCTCATATGCTACGAAGCACTCCCCTCCCCCCCAAGTCAAAACCCATTCAAATTACCTCCCCTCCCCCTAAATTTTCAATGCCACAGCCTGAGCCATGGATCATATTCCCTCAAACTTTCATCAAAAGTCACATTTCTTTCGGCAGATATGCTGGTCGTGTCACCGTAAGCTTTAGTTATATGAGATAACATCTATAAATAGTAATAAAAAGCACCCATAACACGCACAACATGTGGTTTGAGGGGGAGGAGAACTGGGGAAAAAGTTAAGCTCATTAGAGAAATTTGCGCTTTTGAAAATGAACAAAGAAATCAAAATAGCAATGCCTCGGTAAACAAATCCAGTCAATTCTTTGAATTATGACGCGCTAAAAAGAACTACCTTACAGAACCGAGCAAAAAAAAAAAAAATGTTGACATTGATTCCATGTACTATTTTTTCGGATGTAAAGAATTGAAGTTTAATAATAATCATAATGACATTCTTCTCACAGGGGGTCGGCTGACCCTTTGACCCTCCCCTGAATCCGCCCTTGTACCTCACAACCTTTTTTCTCCGATCATTTTTTTTTTTTTTAATTTTCATATTATTTTGTTTGCCTCCAACACTCAACATGGAACAGGATCATATTCGGTTCCTTCAATTTTATGAATAAATTGGTGCTTTTTTTTCCCGCCCAAATGGCTCTTTAAAACCCCAGTTGAAAGTATATTTTTTCTAGGAATCAAGAAAGCAATACGAATTTTGCAGGGCGAATTTGTCAATTATCGTGACTGTATGAAAAAGAAATGAAACTACGAACAAGAAAGGTCAGTGTGGTGATACTATCACAGTAATTTAGGGCTACAGTACTCTTTCCTCGCTCTTTTTTTTTTTTTTTTTTTTTTTGTTTTGAATTTTCATATTATTTTGTTTGCCTCCAATACTCAAGATGGAACAAGATCATATTTGCTTCATTCAATTTCATGTATAAAGTGATGCTTTTTTCCGCCCAAATGGCTCTTTAAAACACTAATTGAAAGTATTTTTTTCAAAGAATCCAGAAAGCAATGACGCCAGCAGCACTTCATATCAAAAACATTCTCCATATTTCAAGAAGTATCATTAGTTGAACTTTCGTCTTGATCATTTGCGCATGCTCACAATCAAAGAACTCTATTCACAATTTACAATGCATTTTCCGAAATCTTTTCATGTTACATAAAGTTTATTTTTGCAATCCGAATTTGTCAATCATCGTGACTGCATGAAAAGAAATGAGGCTGCGAACAAGAAAGTTTAGTATGGTGATACTGTCACAGTAATTTAGGGCCACAGTACTATTTTTTTTCCTTGCTCATTTTTTTTTTTTTTTTTTTGAATTTTCATATTATTTTGTTTGCCTCCAATACTGAAGATGGAACGATATCAATTCATTTGATTTCATGTATAATTTTTTCTCACCTTTTGCACTTTGTTTCCCCACTTCGGATAAACAAGTCTTCTCTTTTGCGTACAGCGAATGAGACTGGGAACAAGAAAGTTCCTCATAGTGATAATTAATTCGGCACATAAATTGAGTGCCTCACTGTCTCTCCTTTCGAATAATGCTTATTTAATTTTGTGTCTTTTGCAATCTATTTTTTCCTATAATTCTCGATATTGAACATGATCATACATTTGATTCATTGAATCGATGCATTTTTTTTCTTTTTGTCATATGACAGTTTTCAACTCTAAACGAAAATATTTTTCGAAAATATTAACAAAACCATGTTCCTTCCTTTTTTTAGGATTTTTTTTTTCTCGTTTCATGATTGATGGCAATCTTTTTACAACAGCGTAGTTGTTGGTACACGTAAATATTTTTCGAGACGCTTTCATGATAGATAACGTTTTTCATTTGTATACTGTGCTACTCATATTGTTTAACGCCACTCTATTTTCATAAGGAATTTTATTTATTTCCTACTATGTGAACAAAATGTTTAAATAACAGAGAGTGTCAAACTGAAAGAAAAAAACATTCTTTGCCTCAAGATCAAGAAATCAAATTTTTATGATACGGAAATTCCTAAATACCACTTGCTGACTATTTTGAACCACTGTACGCTTTCTTACACTTCATTCATACTTTCGAAGTATATTTAAACCATTAGAGTTCAATTACTTACGTTTTATTATATGCATTGGTAAAATTTGTGAACATATAATTTTTATTCTTTTAACAATACGCTCAATGAATTGAAATTATCTTAAAATGTTGATGAATAGGCACATCGACGAAAGTTTGAATTGAAGTAGGCTTTTATCCAAGAAAAACAACAGTAAAATTCCCAATTTGCATTCAGAGCGTGATAAAGGGCTTTTGTACGCAGTAACATGGCTTTTTTCAGATTTAAATCAAGCGTTGATTCTGCATGCAACTGTCAAAAATACTAAGCTCTGCAATAATTTGCTTTTAGCATTACTGAGAGGTGTCATTTCATTCTAATTATTTAGTACACGTGTATAAATAATGAAAACCTTAGTGGGTATTTATCATTGGCGCACACTAGGGACCAGGGGGTCAGGACCCCTCCCATAGGTCTTGCTTTTTCCCCCGATCGATTACGATTCTATATTTTGTGCGTGAAATAATTTCAAACAAAGGTTACAATAACTTCTGTTTTAATAAGTGAAAAAATAAAACCCGCATGTTAAGAGATTTTTTAAAATATTGTGCACTTAGCCTATGAGAAGAAGAATAGGGATTATAAATGAATAGACAGTAATAAGTATGTTTTTAGTTTTGTGATTACAAATTGAAATGAGATCCTTTGAACTTGAATTCATTTTTTTATTATGAGAAAAATAAAAGCGTAAATTATTTAATTTCTGGTTATTTCTTTACTTAATGCTAATTATTTATTCATTAGCTTATTTTTTACTGTTTTTTGTTCTCGGGAATCGATAAAATCAAGTCAATATGTTTGGCGGCGTAATAATGGAATGAGACTTTCGACCTTGGACCCTCCCTTTAAAAAATTCATGTGCGCCACTGGTAATATGGTATCCTTCTGATCACTAACAAGACAACAGCATTTTTTTTCTTTTCCTGTTTTCTATCGTGCCAACATGCAGATTCGTCAGTTTCTTTATTTCCTCTTTTGATGCGCAGAAAATTCACAGACAAAACAAAAGCATAATTTTCTAATTAAAAACTGCACAGAAAATCCTTGTACAGGGCGCGATTGTTTTCGAAAGATTTACTATTTATGCCTTTTTATTAATTGTAACATTCATCAAACTAGCTATCAGCAAACCTAACTACACAACTACCAAATGTTTTTATTTTATGCTCACACCGACATCCGCAGAAATTCTTCGACATTTTTCTATGATTAATTTGCTTTTCTTTTCAAGAATAGTTTCAGAAATTTCTGTAAAAAGCAAAACAATCTTTTATCGATAAAGTTATAAAGATCATCAGTGTTCCGCTCGCCCTCTCCCCCTCAATTATATATTGAAAAATACATAAATGAATGAACTGAACGAATAAATATAAAACAAATTAAAAAAAACGAAGATTATGCCGCCCATGAATTGCAAAACAAATACAGAATTCGATTCGAAGAGTAAATGTGTAGAATTGTCTCGCGGTTCCAAAGTTTTCAAGTAAAAGTGAGAAGGGTGGTAGAATAGAATAGGAGAATTGGATTCTTTTTTCTTCACCCTCATACTACACCCTTCTACCCGATCTGTTGTCGTGGTGGGAAACAGGCCGGAGGGGTGGGGGACATGTTTTGGAACAGAATCCTTCTTAGCTCGCTCTCTGCCCTCATGGGGACAGCTTAGATTTACGACTGTCCTTTCAACAACTCAATGATTGACGTTGTCCATCATGAAATCTGACCAATTAGCAGTGCAAAAAAATCGAGTTAGCCCCTCCCAGATACACCCCCTGTGTTGCCACAGATTTCGTGTTTTCGTCGAATCTGATTTTACGGAGAGGTTTAGAAGAGCCTTAAGGGCGCCTCTAAATAGCAACTTCAATTATTCGTGAATAGGACATTCAAAGAAGGTCACTGAAAGTCAACAAGTGTGGGGGAAGAGTGAAGAGTGAACGTTAGTGTATTCCAGTAATGTGCAGAATGACCATAATTGAACTACTCGATGATTCAAGATCATTCGAGAATTCGAATATAACTTTTTGCAAATCATATATTTGTAAAATTCGGTGCGCCACTGCTGCTGTTACAAATAAGAATAAATGGGAAACAGTGCATACACCTTATTTGTTTATCAATTAATGAAATCATAGGGTATATTTCAAAACAAGTCTTCGATATTCGACGGAGTGTTGATGTAAAACAAACAACAGGTGTGCATAAACTCTCAGTTGAATGACAGCGGAATATGTAATTGAACTCAAATTACAAAATGTCTTTAAAAACGCGAGAGAAATGTACTGCGAGAGTGATAAAAATAAATCGTCTGCGGAATGTTTTCGAAATCACTCATCTGAAGATAGAGAGAAAGATTTAGAAAATGAATAAAAAGTATATCTATGAGGGCCCTTTACTTTTCAGCTCATAAACTAGAGACAGATCGGACTGGCTATAAGGCCGGTTAAACTGGTTCCCGTCTCTGAGGAAAAACCGTCTGCAGATATTTGTTTCGTTTTTTCTCTTTCTCTTTCCCTACCATTCGAATTTTGCTCCGAGCGCTTGATGAAAGATTAGAATGCAGTGCATTGAACGAAAGAGTCTGCGGACTTGGAAAAAAAAAAGCATATTTTGCATCTGTGTTTACCAAAACAGAAGAGGAATCAAATTTACCAAGCGGGGTGTCCTTCGACAAACGAGGTCGTTACAGTCAAAGACAGTCGTTTGGAGTGATTCCACAATCCAGCCAATTCTGATTCCAATAAGTGTCTGAATAAAGTAAAAGGGCACTAAATGTCTAAGAATCCTTTAATTAAAAATCATTTTCTTCTTCGCAACAACGCTGTGAGATTTATTGAATATCCTGAATTTATTTTCTATTGAAAGAAGTGATAAAGTCCTATAGTCTTCATAACCCTTTTTTCTTTTACGTAAATAGCCCGAATTCCATCTAAAGTGGGTGTATAGTGTATTTTCGCAACCGCTAGTCTTAGATGTATATTTCCAACTGCTAAAATGTTCAAAATCAGATGTAGAGTTAAGAAAATGAAAGTTTAAAGTGAAAATAAATATGAGTCAAAAATGCAAAATTTAACTTTTTATACGGGACCCAGGTCCTCTAACTTATGTTTAGGGAAATAATCTCCATTGAAAAATAATTCCAACACAAAAAATTTGAAATTAGTACAACCAATATTCACCGAGATATGAAACGCAGCGTTTTGTGATTTAGACCACTTTTCACTCGCGGTCAATAACATCTTTTGGGCGAAAATGTAGCGGTTAACAAGTGTTTAAAATGATATGTGTGCATAGAGTGTGGTTTTTTAAATTGTTCGAGGTTTTGTAGAGTACTTTTGCGTATCACGGCATAACATTTGAATTTATTTTTGAATAGCAATGAAAAATATAAATACCTTTTTTTTCTTACTTCGACGACCTGTCATTCTTCTGAATGGGCGATAAGTTCCAATCTCATTTTCTGTATGGTCCCTTAAAACTTTGAAATGCAATATCTTCTTGAGTTTTGGTCGCACAAATGTCAATTTTGTTTCTGTTAGTAATAGTTTTTAATGAAGATTATTTATCTAAATATTAGTTAGGGGACCTAGGGCCCGTATAAAAAGTTAAATTTTGTATTTTTTGACTCATTTTTATTTTTGCTTCGAACTTTCAATATCTTAACTCTGCATCTGATTTTGAACAATTTTGCAATTGGAAGTATACATCTAGGACTAACGGTTTCGAAAATAAAGGTCTTGCAGGTTAAAACGGAACACCCTGTATAAAAAGTACCATAAAATGTAAAATAATTACAGGATCTTAGCTCTTGTGGAATTCCGTGTAAATTAAGCTCTGAGTGTAGTACCATAACACAATTTTCGTCTATGTGCTATTTCCTCATTGGAAAATCTCAGCTTCGTCAAAATATTTCCAAGATTGAATCATGTTTCTGACTAAGCGCAGGAAATGGGTTACATTTTAAACGAATTAAAATTTTAAATGAAGTTGATCAACTTTTTTAAAAAGTATGAAACAATATCATACGCAAGGAAAAATATGGTAAGTAGCTTAAGTAAAAAGGAAGAGCAAAAGATTATTTCTAGTTGTACATTTCAGACGGAATATTTTGATTTTCGAATGTCGTATTGTTAAAGCTTGACCACGAGAAGAAGTCGGATGATCTTGAAGCGAAACATCATTTGTATCTTAAAATACACCGCCAGCTCAGTTATTGCATCCGAGGACTGCAGTTTTGTGCGTTTTAGCACTCATCAGCCCGAAATAGGTATTACCTGAGCTGGAGGAGAAAAACCTCTTAAGGGAGCCAAGAGAGCCAAATTAACTGGTTAGCTAATGTAGAATTAGCTCACCAGATGAGTGACCGCTGCAATGATGCGGTTCAACTCAAAGATTGATGGCAAAACATGGTATTTTGTAGTAAGTTACCGCCCTAAGCCAGGGCTAAGGCAGAAATGCTTAAAATACACCGCCAGTTCAGTTATTCCGTCCGGGGACTGCGGTTTCGTGCTTTTTAGCACTCATCAGCCCGGAATAGGAATTTCAAAGACAACAGTTTTCAATTAAGCATAGATTAAAGGTAAGCCTAGTCTGCACTTTAAGAGTTTCTTTAAGGGAGTATTCTAGTCTAGAGGCTTAATTTTAAGGTGATTTTACGGGCGTGATAGAAAAAAAGAACAGCAGCTAATTTCACTATCCATTTTATCAGTGTTTTATTAATACTTTAAAAGTATAAAAATGCATAATCGTTGGAAAACAATTCAAAATTGTAGTTGGAGGTGGCTGGCAAAGTGGGGACTCTAAAAAAAGGGGGTCTCCTGGTTGACGTGATTCCAATCCTCCAAGTGATCTGAAATATGAAGTCAAGGTTAATTCTTACTAAACAAGGATGTTAGAATTGTCTAGACGTGACGTCTCTTTGAAAAAAAAAAAGTTATTTTTTTGGCTCCTTTTTTGAACTTTGGTATTTTTTTAAAAATAATAAAAATCAAAATTTTCAAAAACCCCTACGTGAAAACAGTTTTGATAGTGCTAAGAAAGTCTGTACCAAATTTCAAGTAAATCGGTGTATTAGAAATTGAGATATCTTGTCGACCGTATCGGAAAAACTAATTTTGAGAAAAACGTTTTTAAAAATTGCAGTCTCATTTCAGCAAAAGAGTTTATATCAACAAAATTAACTGTAACTCCAAAAATAATTTGAATTTCCATAAATCCTCTTAGAAACTTATTCTTAAAGGTCTAAACTCTGAGAATATGAAGGGAAAAATAAATTCAATTTTTTTGGAAGCTACTATAAATGTTGTGGAAGAGGATGATATTGAACTGCCTTTTTTTTTTTTGACCGGAAAACAACAAATATTACAGTGTTGCAGAAAAGTATGATAATAGAAATTTTTCCGTTGCATGCAAACTTAGCCCATTAACAAAAAGCTTTCGGCATCTATGTCATCCGCATATACAGTCGAATCTCAACTTACGCGAGGGATGCGTTCCTAGACTCCTCGCTTAGATTGAAATTTCGCGTTGTGGAAAAGGGTATCAAAACAATTTTTTATGAACAATTATTTTAGACATTTGAAAACATCCCTCAAACTGTTTTAACCCATCAACCCCCCCCCCCTCAAAAGCAAAATTTAAAGAACTAAATATATATCAACAAAAAAAGTGGAGTTCCTAGCCCAGATGTCACACGGGTAGGTAACTCGTAGTGCCACCGACCCCCCCCCCCCCCCAAAAAAAAAAAAAAAAATCTTTAAAAATATTTTATGAAATATGAAATTTATATACGTAATTCTCAAAAACGACTCGGTTCTATTTTGGTGGCAAAACAAAAGTTTGGAAGACAAATACAAACTACGAATCCATTTTACACAAAATTTCTCCTAGTACCGATATATGTAACCTTCCCCTCTCCCTCAATAATGGGCACTTTATTTTTGTTAAATTTACTGCGTTAAATGTAATTTAATACTGATGGAAATTTTCAGAACTAAAGTATTTATATATTTTTTTATAAACTATGAAATCCTCTTTGAATGTCACCCGGTGCGACCCCTCTTTCCAGCTACTGATTACAAGGAACCTTTTTTTAATGCAAGAATATGTGAACTTTTAAATGGAATGCATGACTTTGCATCCATTTACTTGCATCTTTTTGTATTGAAAATCAACAAATTTTTAGAAAATTTTTTGCCGCACCATTTTTCATTTTGATGAAATTTGGTAGGTAATATGTGCCAATATTCTGTATTCCTAAACTGTTACATTTTTTTCTTGGGAAAAAATTCATTCCTGAGACATAGCTATTTTTTGCTAGGCGGATGAGTAAAATATGGCATTTTTGATCCTTTTTCAAAAACTCCTGTAAATTTATTAAAATTAGTATAAGATCAAACACGTCTTATTTTGAAAGTGAAAAAATGGACTTTTTTTTGTGCATAAAAAGAAAAGATTTAAGTTAAGCCTAATTAGAAATTTTTGGTTGTCAAATCATGGTTGAAAGTGCAGTTTTCGTCATTTTGAGCCTAAAAAAGTCGATCAGGGACTTTCAGTAGGAAGCTAAGTTTAAATTTCCTGTTGTATAGTTAGTTATGCATACTAAAAGCACAGAAAAAAATAGATTGATACTTTTAGTCCTTCATAACGAAAATATTGCTGAAACTTAATGAAAAATGAGCTTTTTCACTCCCCAAAAATGGGATGTTTGTAAGGTGATAAAAATTTGAAAATACTAGAGTAAGAAGCCATTACATTGTCCTTTAACAGAAAAAAAACTGTTTTTTTTTTAAGGTGTGGAAGAGATATAAACCTTTAAATCATTTGTTTTTGCTAAAAAAATTATGTTTTGTAAATATAGTTAATAAAAATTGAAAGCTATTTGTTGTTTAAAATTATATTTTGCAAATATATTTCAATGAATCATGGTTGTATCGTATTTTTTAAGGTATTCATCCAGTCTACTTGGCCTCTTTTAAGTAATGTGCAAAAGTTATTATTGTATTACTTACTAGTGGTACCCGCACGGCTTTGCCCGTAATAGAAAAATTAAAAGGTCTTTTAGTTCACCTGTATATTTACAAATAATGTATGGTAAATTTTCTCACCAATTGGCTTGTGCCCATGTTACGGTTCCACGTTATGATAATTTCGTAATTTATTCGTCCATCTTATGACAGTTTTGCTCTTAAAATTGGAATAGAAAAATAACCACATCGAATTTTCGAAAAATCACTTCGAGGTGCACACCCCCATTCTACAAACTAACTTTGTGCCAATTTTCATGAAAATCGGCCGAACGGTCTAGGTGCTATGCGCGTCACAGAGATACAGACATCCAGACATCCTCCGGATATCCAGACATCCTCCGGACATCCAGACATTCTCCTGACATCCAGACATCCTCCTGACATCCAGACAGAGAGACTTTAAGCTTTATTATTAGTAATAAAGATAAAGATAAATGAGTTTGTAGTGCTGAAATCTGTTAATTCGTATCCGGCATGATATATAATTTTTCTACCTTGTATACATTTTGTAAAACTTAAACAAGCAAGTTTAATTAGGGGAAAAAACCTTACATCGTGATGCATCGCTACATCGCGATGTAAGGTTGGCGATGTATCACGATGTAGAAATTCCTACATCGTCCAGCCCTAGGTAGTGGTGATGGTTGTTGGAGAGCATAGTGGAGAGGAGAGAACGTGATCTCACATCAATGTTCAAGGGGGGGGGGGCGCAGAACCTTAAAGATTTAGAATACCTGTCTAAAACGATGCCCCTTACTGCTGAGTAGATCAGCAGCAATTGGATTTCTCGTAAAATTTAGTATAACAGGTAATTTTAGTTCACCACGATGTGGTATAAAAGAAGCCAAAATGCAAAACCTCCCTTCTTACTAAACCATTAGATTCCAATTCATGTTGACTGCTGATTTCTAACTTGTGAACAAAGGAGCCCGCAGTTTATTTTAACTTTAGTTTGGTCTATTGTGAAGACTATTAAACAGTAAGTTCCCGTCCCTAAGCCAGAGCTAAGGCAGAACTATATGCGATACAAAATGCTGGGTCATCCTATCCCGAGACTGCAGTTTTGTCCTCGGTTTGGACTCATCAGTTTGGAATGGGGACTAACCGAGCTGGATGCAGATCTCATCTCATTGAACCTGGGAGTGCCATCAAACTGGAAGATAAAGTAAATTTATATCACCAGCGAGAGTCATCAGACATGGGAGTCCATAAAAAGGACGAAACTGCAGTCACTGGATGGGATAACCGGGTTTTGCATGTAGTATTGTGAAGACTCTCTAATGAGTAAGAAAATGTTCATGTATTATAGAGAAATTAAAGCAATACATAAAGTTTGGTGTTCGCAAGCTATTCACCCCAATTTTATAAGATTTGTTGTTTACGCATTTTTCATCCAAAGTTTTCAAAATGCTGTTTACTCTCGATTCATCCCAATTTGTACCATTTAAGTTCTTAATGTTTATTAATTTTATTTCATTCACAAACATGATTAAAATATGTACAAAACTTGGTTATCACTCATTTCTAAGCTTGACATTAATAGCACGAACATAATAAAGGATTTTGAATACTATAAAAAAACTGATGGAAATTTCAAGAGTCTTCTTTTCAAAAAATGAAGGAAAAATCTCAAAATTTTTGACTGTATATTTAGCCGGCATTATCTGGTAGCGCGGTATTTTCATAATTTAACTATAATCTCAACCGACGTTAAATTTTCATAATGGTAACTGGTTGATGTTATAAATAAATGTTTGAATGATGAATGAATAATTGAAATAATTGTTTGATAATTTGTAAAAAATTTTCCTACTTTAACGTAGTGAAGCGGCAATGAATAGGCAACATTTGATTATTCTTCTTTCTTCAGTTTGTAGCTACTGAAATTGATTGCAAAAAAAAAAAAAAAAAAAAAAATTCTGCAGTAATTTATATGTAGACTACAGGAACCAACATTTTTTATGTTTTGAATTGAGGCAGTGAAAAGCAAAGGGATGTATGTGCCAAAGTTAAAAGGTTGGAGGTAATCAATACAAATGGTAGGATTATCCTTTGTTTTAGTGCAAGAAATGGTACTAGTATAGCTCTGGTGGGTGCTACTATATAGCATGATTTGGAAAAAAAATCACTGAAAATCTACCTAGGATCTGAACTTTAAAACGCGTTTTAGTCGAAACTTTGAAAAGTCTACTTACATTCCTTTAGTTCTCCACTGTCCCAAATCCAAACTTATTTCGAAACATTTTTTGCACAATGATTCATTACTGGATTTTAGCTCCAACAATGGAAGCGATGAAAATAATAAAATTAATTCAGATGTTGTATCTTCCGCCATGGTATAAATTTCTCAATGCAACACATACCTTGTGAGCAGGCGGAAAAATGTCTTCAAAAATAAATGCGGTTGAACAGAGTTCAGCCGAAAAGTCATCACTAAATTCTGGAGTAGATTGCTGACAGAATATTCGCATTCTAATTAATCTAGTAGCATTTGCTCAGTAGCATCGACGATAAATAATAACAAGCACGTGATACAATTTCTAAATTTTGAAGAATGTGTTTTTTTTTTAGCAGCAAAAACTAAAAAATTAAGGAATTTTAAAGCAGCCGAAAGATGATATTTTTTATGCTTTTTTGCGTGAAGAGAATTTTAAACAACTGGAATTTGCCCATTTCTCGGAAAGAAAACAGAAAAAGTCGTTCATTTTGCACTTTAAGTTGAAAAATTTGTTTGATAAAATCGTCATATTTTCGACGAAAGGGTCAAAAAATGAACATGAATCATTTGAATTGGAATGAGTGGCGGCATGTTCTATTTTCATACCTGATATCTATGTCGTGATTCTAATGTGATTAGAATCACGACAATTTTTCACGACAAAACTTCTAATGTGTCTCACTTGAGGCTGCTATACTAATTAAAAAGTGTCCTTAGTAATTAATTTTCAGCTTTTAGATGTTGATAATTGTGACGTGTAGCTTCTTTTTCCCTGCATTTATTAGTCCATGGAAAAAGATGCGTAGGAACGAAAACGCGTGATCAAATTCATTTTCAGTATATTCACGTGTCAACTTTATTGCGTATTTGTTTTCTTGGGTACATTAACCCAAATGGTAACTAACATGTTCTTTATAAGGATGTGCTACGCAAATTATAAACTAATTTCATTCTTTGATTTATTGTAATGACTCAGTGGCAAATCTTTTATTCTGTAATGTTTCAGTACAAAATAAGTCATCCTGTTAATACCTTTTTACTTCTTGAACATTTTGTTAAATTGATGCTATTCCTCTTGAATCCTTTAATATAGCACATTTTTTCATTTGAACTATAAAATGCATAAAACGATAATAGAATGACTTTTCTTTGACGTCAATGCTTTCTACAGCTAATATTTGATGCTAATGGAGAATCAGTATTTTATGTAAAGTAGAATTCCAGGCGAATTCAATTCAAGATATTATTTTCGGAATTCGCTATGATTTGGGAAATTTTAATTTTATAGGTCATTAGAATAGTGACAACAGAGCAAGATGAAATTTCGATACTTTTTTACCGTATACTATGTGTAAACCTTTCACTGATAAATTCAGGAGAAACTGAAAAGCGAATCTGCTAGTTTTGCTACATAGAAAAGTATAGGAAACAGTAGGTTTTTGGAAGGAATTTCAAAACCCAGATACAAAGCACTTGGAATATTCTTAAATTGATAACTAGAAACACTTTAGTACTGTGTATCATCGGTAAAGATTACAGACTTTACAGAGTAAACCGACAGTACAATGGCGTAACCAGAATTTTAATACTGTCCTTATATGTGTAAAGGGAAAAGCCATACACTAAGTAGTTTTAAACTTCGCAATCATTTGAATATTGACTAAACGAGCTGATGTGTGCATCACATGACTTCCCCTTTTACTCCAATTTAATGTAATTTCCTCATTATTGGCAAATTTAATATGATTCAATTGTTTACTCTCTAAATATCACCAACAGTGGACAAATTGAAACCAAATTTATCGCCAAGTTGGCGACTAAACTTGGCGACCAAAAGACTGGCGGTGTATCGCCAAGTGTCCGAAAAATTATATCACAACTGGAGTTTACATCGAAATTAACAATGATTTCCTCCAAAAAGGGGCAAAAGACCCCTTCAGGCACATCCGAATACAACCAAAAGGGAAGGTGCACAACTAGACCCCACTTGGAGTCTGCGTCAAATTTCAACGTTCTAGGAAATACCGTTTTTCAGTTATGCGTGATACATACACACATACACACATACGCAAATACATACGTACATACGGACGTCACGAGAAAATTCATTGTAATAAACTAGGGGGGGGGCGTAAAAATGGATATTTCGGGTGTCTGTACGTTCCTAGGCATATATCCACGTGTGTTCGGGTCGAAAAAAAACTCAACATTCATTTGGGGGTGAGAAAAATAGAAATTAAGGCCAATTTTTCGCGAATACAAAACCTTCGCGAATACCTTTTTTGTAAAAGGAAGTAAAAACAACATTTCAACAAGCATTTACCTTTTTTTTCTTACCTACAGCTGCATCTCGTTCATTCAATTTTTGTACAAACTCATCTGGTCGAGTTGAGTTTTTTCAGTCTTCGGTCTTATTTTTTTCCTGTATAACAGTTCACAGCGATGTCAACAGATATACAGGGTCTGACATATTAACCTTGGAGAGGGCACTGTGTGATTTGTGGTGGGGATACAGTGGTGAAAGTGGTAACGACAGATAGCAATATATGTGCAATCTACAGTAGTATCTATGGCATGACTCGATACGCATCATCGTATGTTACGAAGGAGTATATTCAAAAGGATATTTTTTTTTTTTTGACTACCACTCAGCCAGAATTTGATATTCGGTTTCAATTTGCTGACAAGATCCTGTTCCATATAGAAAAAAAGTGATGTTTTGGTACCAAACTTTAAAGCGACAGACACTTCACTGAAGAAAAAAAAAGCGCCTGTGTGGTGTACTCGTGAGAGCGTCCATCCAGGAATCTCTAAAGTCACTTTAACATACAGATGGTCAGAGATTTTTGAAGGAAGAAGAGGAAAATTCTAGACAGTGATCTTCACAACATGAATAGTTTTCTAGCCAAACAGGATCATGCCGGTCCAGTTGGAACTGAATGCGAAATTTCAGCTCAGTAGTAATCAAAAGATCACCATTTCGAATGTGATTCTCCACAACACATCACGATGCTTACTGCACCATGCTATTGCTACTATATCAAGTAGCATGTGGGGAATTCCGCCGGTAACTGACTGACATTTTTGGAGTAAAATCATATTTATTTTATTCTTCATTAAAAAAATATTTTTCCCTCAATTATTGTTTTTTTTTTAAGCTAAATTTAAAGGTGTAGTTAAATTTTCAAAATAACTTTTAGTCGATTTTTAAAAAATACTTAAAAACATGGTAACTGAATGACATGCTGGTTGCATTAATGTCAGTCAGTTATCGTGCTTTTTACTACTTTTTAAAACCACCCAAAGGATATTTTGTAAATTCAATTGCATCTTTAAATTCGACTTTCAGAGAACAACAAATCAACTGAAAAGATTTTGAAAATGATGTATGTGTTGCTTGGAATGTGACAAAATGCATACGGTTTTGCTTCAAAAATGTCAGTCAATAAATAGTGGAAGTGCCTACAAATACCGCTATCTGTCAATACCACTTCCACCAACATATCCATACCACAACTTGCACAGTGTCCTCTCCAAATACGGGAGGTCAAAATGCCAGCTGATGTATCTCTATTAAACGTAATATAATCGGCAATCACATCTCGAGGCAATGGGTTTTGAGGACGATGTAACCCTCAGAGTGCGTCAAAGAAAGTCTTAATTTCAAATCAAAAAGAAAAGAAAATCAGAAGGCAAAATATTCTTCAGGACTTATATCCATACTTATGCATAAATAGTCGTAAATATAGCATTCCATCCAAGTCGTAAAAATTCACTGAAAAAAATAAAATACCGAAACTGTGTTCCTGTGGACACCCACCAAATTACATGTAAGTCCTTGCGACAAAATTCAGTTCAAATTGAGAGGAAAAGGTTTTAAAAAAAGCTGTCAAGGACGCCCCGATAGGAGGTCACTGCGACCTTCCGAAACTTTCCTTGATAGACAAATTTTGTCTGACGCTTCGGCAAAATTATCATCATTCGGCAAAATTTGTATTTCAATTCGGAAAAAAAATCATAATTCAGCAAAATTTGGAGTTGCGTTGAGAATCTACGACCTCCCTAAATTTTAAGTTCGTGGTGCCACTGAGGGCTATTCACGAAAAATTGCAAGAGTCGGACTGATTTTGGAGTAAAATAGTTGAAGTCAAAAGAGTCGAGAATCAAAGGTTTTAAAATTCCGAAAGTCGGAGTCGGAAGTCAAAAGTTTTGAAATTCTAAGAGTCGGAATCGGAGTTGGGAGTCAAAGGTTTTGAAATTCCAAGAGTCGGAGTTCCTCATTTTCTCTCCGAGTTCACAAGTATGGCAGAGCTACAATGTAAGAGTTGGAGTCGTGGAGTCACTGATTTTGGGATAAAGAACTCGAAGTCGGTCATTTTCCCTTCGACTCCGCATGCCTAGTTGCAAATTCAGAAAATTTCGTTGTACATGATTTTGCACACGTGTTCCGAGGGAAAAAAACTGAACCGTTTGTCAAATAACTGCACGTAAAAGACTCATGCACAAAGAAAACGAAAATCTCTCTCAATGCCATCGTAACTGCTAATCCTTAAAATCTTGTCAGCCGGATCATTGACTCAGATTACAAACGATAACTAAGAGACATAAAGAAGCGCTTTTCCAGTTTTTTCGAAACATCTTTAAAGAAAAGAATGCCTTCTGAGACGATATTTTCTGCCTAATCGTTTCGGGATGGGATCCAAACGTGAGAAGCTAACTTTAAGTCATTCTTCCCTCACATTTGCAGTTCACGATCTGGTGAATGGTAGTGAGAAGCTGTATGCATGAATTGATTGTGATGAGTCGAAACGCGAAGGGATTCATTGCGTTTTATGTATTCAAGGCTCATAGCAAGTGGGAAAAACTATATAGGAGTTTAAAAGGAAAAAAATATATATAGGAGTTTGGTAGAAAAATATATAGGAGTTTCTAAAAAATATAGGATCTAGTATGTTTGGAGCATATGTACAAAAAGAAAAAGAAAAAAAATGCTGTATTATCAATACGATTCTACAAGGTGTGAAGTTACAGCAATGTAAAGAGTAACAGAGATCTAGAGCAAATGAATCCTCGTACCCACAGGAATTAGTGAAAGTGAAACACTCAAACAAGAAAATAAGCGGTCGGAGCACATTCGGAAAATTATCACAACCCTACTACAGCTTATATGAATCATGTTTGTTGAAAAAAATTTTGATTCAATGAAGCAAAATAATGTTTTTGTTGTATTTTTTTTAACATGGAATTCTACAGAAAATTTAAGATCAATTTATAATTAAACGAGATATCATTAGAAGTGTACCGTTCCATCAAAGTATCCATTCTCTGATTGTTTAAAGAATTTTATCGTGAAACAGTATGAAAAAACAATTACAAAATTCAGATTTTACTTCGAAAAAGGCATCTCTTATTGATAGCTAAAAATAGGTAAGACTTAATTCAGACATTTTTTTCCAATGTCATAAATCTACCTATAGTCCTCGGTATTGGTACTTCATTGCTCTTCAATGCTAACACTAACAATGAGAAAACCGAGAGCACAGAAGTCCTGTCGACTCCATGTCTCTCTCCATATCACTGGTTTTGTTGGACTTTTCCTGAGAAAAGTCACTGAAAGTGTGAAACACTCTGCCTCCCCCTTGTTTCACTATTTACAGGTTTAAAAAATAACCTCATTTTACTAAAACAAAGGCAAAGAAAAGAAGTCTGTGCCAATGCATCACATGTTTGTGGAATATGGTCTGTCACTTACACTCGATTGATTTAAGCGGCATATTTAATTCAAATATTTAGCAATTTTTAAGTGTTAAAACTGGATTTTGTTCTGTTTTTGAGGAATTCATTCATTAAAGCAGCTAATTCAACTAGCTGGCGCTCACTGTAACAGCTTTTTAAAGCCAACATCGATAACTGAGTTAATGTGCGTAGATGTACACGTATATATTCATGCATGTTTTTTTTTCTGTTACAAAGAAAAAAAAAACATGGATTTCATATATCCTTAAATATTGGGAAAAAAAGTATGTTTTCTGAGAATATATAGCTGTTATATGCCTTTTAATGAGTAAAAAATCAACTTTTCCAATTTTTCCTGAAAACAAAATGTCCCCCCCCCCCCACTAACTCAAAATTTCTGGAAATTTTACATCTTTAGCAAAAGCAGCAATCACAAAATGAGTATGATCTCATATACTAAATTTGTCACATGTAATTCAAAAACAGTATTTGAACTACGGGTAAGATTATGTGGAACATAATTAAAAGCTTCCAAAATCTTTACAGCAGTATTCTTAAAGTTAACCTGTTATACTATTAAAATTGCGCAAAATAATTTCATTAAAAGAGAATGTATAAATTTATTAATTAAAAAAGTTAAAAGTTGCAAGTAAAATTATCTTTCTATATTTTGTAAAATTAATAAAAGTAAAAAAAAGTAAACAGAAGTTCAGTATGTATTCCAACATTAAAGATGTAAGAGTGCACAGTGCAAGGGAGTAAAGAGAAAAAAAAAAAAATGGGTTGAAGGTTTTTGCATTTTTGGGTAGTATTTAACATCTGATGAAATAAATATAGAAGTTTGTTAGAAAATGTAGAATAAATAGGCGAATATCTAACAAATTGTGTGTGTGTGTGTGTGTGTGTGTGTGTGTGTGTGTGAAAATATAGGAAATATAGGAGATATAGGTGGATTATGAGCCCTGCATTTTAACAAGCACTGTTGAATGTAAAAACGCTTGGTACATTATTAATAATCTTAAATTGCATAGTATACAGTAGAACCTCCATATATCGAACTTCCACATATCGAAATTTTCTATTTATCGAACTTCTAGTTAGTCTCCATGTTCATTACATTGAAAAACTGTTTCCATGTATCGAAAAAAATCTCTATATATCGAAATTTTTTTTGTACACAGCAGGAGATTTTATTTCACTTTACACCGTTTACTTCACAAAAATTGAAGTCAGGAGAAAAAGAAAGCTTAGTGATTGTCACTACGAACCCCACAAGTCAGTCAACTGAGATTAAGATGTACACAAACCAATGGAGAAACTTATGAATTTTAGAACAAACAACCAAGTCGTTTCCAATTCTATGTTGTGACTCATTTTGTAAAACCAATAAAAAGCTTTTCCCTTTTTTCAGACAATTTTTCTTCATTCCTATATCTGCTAAACCTCATGAAAATCTAAAAAATTCATGCCGTAGAAAAGTGAAATACTAGAGGTATTTCAAACATTACGTCCTGGACTTCATTAAACAAAAAATGTTTCTGATGAAGATTTTGGTGAATTCAGTAAATGCAAAGTTTTTGGTGAACTTTTCGCAAAACAGGCTATTCAACAAGCTTTAGCCCTGGCTAATCGGTTGTAAATTACTGAATATACCATGCCTTGCCATCAATCTTCGAGTTGAATCGAACCATTGCTTCGGTCACTCGTCTGGTCTGTGCTAATTCTGTATTAGCTACCAGTTTGTTTGGCACTCTTGGCTTCCTTAAGAGGTTTTCCATCTACAGCTCAGTCACTTTCCTATGCCTGGCTGATGAGTGCTAATAAGCACGAAACTGCAGTCTTCGGCTGGAAATGACTGAGCTGGCGGCGTATTTCATGTATTCAGCAAGACTTTCATAGTTTATTTTTCGTTTTATAAAATGAAACTATGATGATTGTAACCAGAGTTCGTGGATTTAAATCAGCTTGATTTGAATCATGATTGAAATCATGATTTAACAAACAAAAGCATTGATTAAAATCAGTTGATTTTATTTTTATGAACCAATTTTGCATTTTTAGAATGTATTGCTCTAAATTTAACTACGCTGCATTATACACTCTTAACTTCAACAGGGAAAACTACATAAGTTCTTCTTTCTGTGTCTGTAACCGATTTTCACTCTTGCAATATTGCTTTCACTCCAAAATTACAGTTTGGAACAAAATAAAAATCTGCAGTTTTTCTTATACACCATGACTAATTTAGTCAAGAAAAGTAATTGTTCAACATATTATTTTACACTAAAAACGTACATGATGATGAAAAACTTATATTTACGCAAAGCATAAAAAAATCAAATCTTATCAAAGCATTATAACGTATTTATAAATCTTAAAATATTATTGAACTAGTGGTACCCGCACGGCTTTGCCCGTAATAGAAAAATTAAAAAGTCTTTTGGTTCGCCTGTATATTTACAAATAATGTATGGTGAATTTTCTCGCCAGTTGGCTTGTACCCATGATAATTTCGTATCTCGCCAATTGGCTTTTGCCCATGTTACCGTTCCACGTTATGATAATTTCGTATCTCGCCAAATGGCTTGTGCCCATGTTACAGTTCCACGTTATGATAATTTCGTAATTTACTCGTCCATCTTATGATATTTTTGTTTCTTAAAATTGGAATAGAAAAAGAACCACATCGAATTTTTGAAAAATCGCTTCGAGGTGCACACTCCCATGCTACAAACTAACTTTGTACCAAATTTCATGAAAATCGGTTGAACGGTCTAGGCGCTATGCGCGTCACAGACATCCTACAGACATCCTCCGGACAGAGAGACTTTCAGCTTTATTATTAGTAAAGATATATAGAGAACTTATCTTAATTTTAAAAGTAAGCTGAGAATGAATTCATCTATTGTATGAAATATATTATGCTTACAAATGTAAAGTATTTAATATCTCCAAATTTTTGAACTTAAAAAAAAAATTAAATCTGATTTTAATCAAAAAAAGTCCGATTTAAATTTTTAAAATCTGTCTTTTAAAAAAAATTTAAAAAAATCACGAACTATGATTGTAACTTATGTCTGTATTACTACTATTTATCTAAAAATAATAATAAATTTTTCTTATTAATTCTTTTTCAATAATCAACTTTCATCTAATGTAATCTTTACTAATAATAAAGCTGAAAGTCTCTCTGTCTGCAGGATGTTTGTAGGATTTCTGTGACGCGCATAGCGCCTAGACCGTTCGGCCGATTTTCATGAAATTTGGCACAGAATTAGTTTGTAGCATGGGGATGTGTACCTCGAAGCGATTTTTCGAAAATTCGATGTGATTCTCTTTCTATTCTAATTTTAAGAACAAAACTACCATAAGATGGACGAGTAAATTACGAAATTACCATAACGTGGAACCGTAACATGGGCACAAGCCAATTGGCGAGATACGAAATTATCATAACGTGGAACCGTAACATGGGCACAAGCCAATTGGCGAGATACGAAATTATCATAGCGTGGAACCATAACATGGGTACAAGCCAATTGGCGAGAAAATTCACCATACATTATTTGTAAATATACAGGCGAACCAAAAGACCTTTTAATTTTTCTATTACGGGCAAAGCCGTGCGAGTACCACTAGTTCTCAAATAAATTAGAAATGGAGTTTTGGATGAAAAATTCTATTTAACTTAAATGTTTTCGGAGTAATTACGATAACATTAGCTCGCTTCCAATCGAAATTTCAATACAGCGAAGTTTTTCTCTGCAAGATGCTACTTCGATACATGGAGATCCGTCTGTATCATTAAATGTATTATTTTAAGTATCTATAGATGGGGGTGTTCCCTTTAGTCAAAAGTACTACTTTTAGTCACTGAAATTTATAGATTAAGCAAATAATAATATCCAGAAAATACTTTTAGTTTCGAAAACATTTATTTTTAAATTTTTTTTTTAATGTCCGATTTCTAAAACAAAATGTCTCATCATGTGACGTCACAAGTGAAGACAGCCATCTTGAATTAGAGCGCGTGATTGTTTTTTCTGGCAAGATATCGCCTTTTGGTGTTTCTTCACTCCGAGCAATTATTAGCGGAACGAAAAATGTTAATTAAATAGAATACTCATTTGGAGAAGTTTGGCAATGTCCTGAAACTTGATTCTGCTAATCATAGCGATTTGTTCACTTGTGACATCAGCACATATACATATTGGTGAAAATTCAAAAGTAAAGACGATTCTTTACACAGTCAACTTTTGTTAACTTTATTCTTTATCTCATTTGACCTCCCAATAAAGATAAAAATAATGAAGATGAAACAAATGTACTGTTTCTCCGAATTGAAGATAAAAATGATGTAGTAAATAGTACTGAAGATCATAATTGTTATGAAGCTGACAGTATTTAATCGGTCCGGCTTATAATTCCATTTTTACTTCCAAAGGGCTACTAGCGGTATGAATGAAACCGATGTCAGTTCAGATTGATTGCCATAGCTGATGCGAAGATATCATCATTTATTCGATTCAATTCTTAACCTCATTTTAGCAGAAAGAACAAATCGACCAAATGATGATGAAACTTATGTTAGCTCGAATTGATTACTGCAGCTGATATGAGATTTAACCATTTAATGAAAATGTATGTAAATATATTACATTGTGCAACAGTGTACCAGAGTTCCGGGTTGGAGTTGAGTAAGATAAATTATACCTTGCGCAGAATTGTTGATGCCTCATATGATCGCCATTTCTTTGGCTTGTCAAAGTCGGTTTAAACGTATTTCTAACAAGAGGGTTAATTGCTATAAACGACCTCCTTTGGTGCTTCCAGAATAAATGAGAGACAGCGTTATTCCCTGAAAAAGTCCTATGTGAAAGAAAGTAATCTATGAACTATCACCCATAGGCGAATGTTCATCCCATGGCCCATGACAGGGAAACTAATTTTTGAGTATGAGATATTTATGAAAACTAGCTCGCGGAAAATGGAAAAGACAGGTTTTGCATTATAATTCTTACGCTTCGATAACAAAGGCTTTTTGAAACGTGAGGCTTGCTGTGAAACATCAAGACTTTTATTGTACAGTGTACTGTCTGTTCTCGAACTCCGCGACTAGCAGCTGCGAACGGCTCCAATTGAAATAGGGGTGATGGTTTAAGGAAGCGCACTTCACGATGCATTCAGTTTTTGCTTGCTCTTTACTTTCTTCTTGATATCACCCCTGTTTCGATAAAATCAGAAGAGGCCTGACGCATGCGCAAATTCAAGTAAGGTTTCGCGTTAAAAGATCGGAGAGTATATATTGTTTTTTTTTTTATGTTTGAAAAATGTTTGGAAAAAAAATTACCCAATTTCGAATCAAAACTTCAGATCATATATGCTCAGCAGTTTTTCATTGGGGTCGTTTCGAAAATTTTAAAGGTAGGGGAAGGTGGGGTACCTCGGACCTATTTTCACTTTTCAATTTTTAATTTCATAATTATTTGCAAACTCTAAATACAAATACCTATAGTTAAAACTTTATGATTTTTTACACGACATATAATTATCTTAGTTTATTTTAGTCTAAAGTTTATTTAAATTATTTCAATTACATTTTGAAAGAAAAACAGAAGAATGAAACTAGTACCGAGATACACCACCGGTGGTGTACCTTGGGTCTTGGGATGGTGTACCTTGGACCAATAATTAAAAGGTAAAGAAAACATAATTTTCAATAAAAACATCACTATTTATTAACCAGTAAACCACACATAAATTTAGAAATACATTTTTTTATTTGTTTCAAACAAAAATTTGTCAAATAAAAATTTAGATCTTATTATCTTATTACGTTTCACTTTTTTAATAAAATAACAAGATGCTCTTGCTTCTGAAAACCATACTCAAGATTATTTTTTAAAGCTACACTTATTTATTTTGTAGTAAGTTACAGTTTGTTTAGCTACCAGTTTGTTTGACTCCCTTGGCTCCGTTAAGAGATTTTTCGTCTCCAGCTCATGTGATTCCTATTCCGGGCTGATGAGTGCTAAAAAGCACGAAACTGCAGTCCTCGGATGGAATAACTGAGCTGGTGGTGTATTTTAAGTACACTTATTTATAACTAAGATTGCAATTGGATAAGTCCAAATGTTAACTTCTCGAGCTGCCTTTGGATTCAACGGATAGTATTGGGTGTGGTAGCTTGAATATGATATCCTTTTTGTCACCTTCATAAATGGAAGGATCTTCTCTTGTGAACTTCTGGCAGTTTGGATCTTTTTTCAGATATTTAACTTCATATCCCATCATCAGCAACAGAAATAATCTCTGCAAGAAAATATTTGATAGTTTTCTTGCCAGCGAATTTCACCAATACAAAAACACCAATCTGAATATTGACGTTATCTGGATCTTCTAGCTCATTAAAATCTTCTTCTGAAATATCGAATTCCTCATATAAATCTTCAATATTCTCCAGTTCAGACTCTGAGGAATAATCAAGTTTTCTCTTAGCTGGCTTGGTAGGGGCTCTTACTGTCTTAGCTTGCTTTACTTTTTTCATTGCCCTTTTAGCCTTTTCTATTTCAAGACGCTCTTTCTCGGGTGTATCAGTCAAAATACAAGACTTTCTTTTAGATCTTCCTCCTACAGAATTGTTTTCTCGTTAGTGCCTTTGAATATGGCTTTATTTCTTCAGGAAAGACAATGCTTGGCAAAGAAGTACCCACTAGCTTCAGATATTGACACACCAGTAACATCATAAAGTAAAAAGCCAGTAAAACCATCACTTAGTTAACCATCACCAAGTAAAATTTTAGGAGTTGTAATAGCGATGCAAAAGTGTGTACCTTGGACCAGTCCAAGGTACACCACTTGTTTTGGGTTCGAGGTACACCACTTGGTTATGAAAAACAAAGTAGCTGACCATTATGTTACAGTTAGGTCTAACTTTGTTTCAAGCACATGGTGTTATAGCTACAACAGGATTGTATAATGCATAATCTTCATTTTAGAATAAACAATATATGTTTCATAATAAAAATACATAAAAGTATCTGAAAAAAACTTACTTTTGAATGGTGGATTTCCTTTTTTAATAATATTTCAATCAGATGAGCTTTCAACAAAGCAAAAAGGTATGCACTGAGACCTCTAGTGGCAAATACTTTAATTACACATGTTACCATTCAACTATTTTAAGAAGCAGAGCTATAATCAGCCTAGGTCCAAGGTGCACATATGTCCGAGGTACACCTTACCCCTATTTTTTTTCTGAAAGAGCAAAAAATATAGGATCTGACCAGTTTTTAAATAATTTGACTAAGTTTAATATTTTTAAAAAATTACTTTAATCGGTGCGATTTCATTGTTTATTGCTTCTGCCGATGACATCGCAAATGATGAAATGCCATTCACTGTTGCCATTCAGAAGAGCACAATATTTAATTCGCATCTTTACTCACGTGTACTGGCAACAATATGGTTGATAGCAAGCGTAGAGGCAATTTTTAATTCGCTGCTTAATTATCATAACGTGGAAACGCAGTGAAAAATGCGCCAAAGGACATCATTTGTGACGTCATAAAGACCACGCCTTGTTTGAAAAATTTGACATTTTAAAAAATAATTAAAAAATAACTGTTGGGATCCATGTCTTTTTTTTTTTTTTTTTTGCTTATTCTATCAATTTCTGTGAATAAAAGTAGTACTTTTGCCTGAAGGAAACAACCCCATTATATAAATTGTGAAAGAAAAAAAAATTGAATTTTGTGACATTTTGAATTCAAATTATGTTTTTCGCAATCACGTGTGTATATGTAGGCGTGTGTGTTTGTATGGGTATGTGTGTGTATGTGTGTGTGTGTAGGTGTATGTTTGCATGCTTGTGTGTGTAGGATATGGACGCAATGTGGAGACGGTTTTCGCTAGAGGAGCAGCATCGGGAGGAGCTTGTCAACGGTGGTGCAGTAGAGGGGGGTGGGGGGGGGAATAAAATCAACGTAATGCAAAGTACAGTCAAGTGAGAACAATAAGCAATGTAATTGCTTCAAATAAAACAAAAAGAAATAAAAAAAAAAAACAAGAATTTTTGCAACTGTAAAAGAGGAAATTTATAAAATTTTCGCTTTAAATCGATTTTTAAAACATGAATATATTTAAACGTTGATTTGATGTGTCTTTTGTGATCTTTGAAACGTTTATGCTTCAATTATCTAAAAAACATTTTAATGATTTTATCTCAACATAGATAGGCACACTTAAAGTTAAACATGAGTATGGACGTAAATACTATCGTATAGATGTAAAATAACGCTTGAAACTTCATTTATCATATTATTTTTTAAAAATAGTATTTATTTACTTATTTATTTATTTTTCTCATTTGGACAAATGAAATTAAACTTTTTGCTCACACTAAAGGAGCAACTCGACAATGAGCAAAAAAGTATTGAGATTCATTTCCTACGTACCAGTTGTTCAAAACTTAAATCTCACACGCTACTACTCTAGTAGAAGAAAAAACAACGAATTGAAGTATTAGGTATGATTTTCCTCTTAAAATATACGAAAAAAGGACAAAAAATTCTGTATCTTTTTCGAAATGAGTTAAAAAATTTCAAGTAGCAATATTCTAAAATTCTATTTTACACTGCTATGAACGTTTTATTATTATTATTATTATTATTATTATTATTATTATTATCAAGAGGCTCGAGTAAAAAAGCTTTTGTTGTTAGTTTACCGAGAATAGTACGCTTACATGAATACGAACTCAGTAAAATTATTTTTCTGAAAACAAGCACCTTAAAAGTCGTCTGAAGCATGTTTTTGATCCAATAATTTTCTGTTATAATCCAGTCACAACCAGGCCTTAAAATTAAATTGAACTTTTGAGGTAATTTTGGCAATTATCGTTTCATTCTAAATAGATCGGCAAAGCTGAAAAAATTTAGCGCCAAGAATATGTTCTTTTTATAAGCTTCCAAGTAATGGATTAACTTGCTTTTAATGTAAAGGAGCGTGATTTTTTGAAGTGATTACTCGTTGAAACATGTAAAATTGAGTTGATAAATGTCTTGATTACAATATTTAGAATGTACTGGAATCAAGTCTAAATTCTTATAAAAAATTGACCCTCACTGGTTTTAGGATATGGGGGAAAATGGGCGTCTTAAATCTGGCTTAATATTCATACCAAGAAAAGAGAGCAACAAAACTGTACAGAGATTTTTAGACGCCCATCCTCTTTTTAGTATGATAAAGCCAGTCTATTACGCATTTCGACCGTTCATCGTGCGTTGTAAGGCCAAACACCTATGCTGTTGTATTTATGCACATATTCTCAACCGTGTCCCTAACATCACGCAAGACCGCCATAATGATTTCTGTAGTCAAATAAACTCACGAAAACCTGATGCGTGATTTTATGCTAGAGGAGACTAATGTTGCTCAGGATGTTACGCAGGAATCCATTTGTCGTGCACCCTTCGAATAACTGCCGTGATTGCCACCCTCCTGCATATGTTTTGGTTCCATCCATATAGGATGCTCTAGCAAGAAAAAATATTTGTCCTGCCCAGACGATCTACAGAATTTTTTTTGTCTGGTAAAGTAAGGCACAAATTCGATATCAATAACAAGCAATTGATTACCGTATCTTATTTATGAGTCATTCTTCAAAAAGTGTAACTTTTCTGTCACACGCCTTTTGCAGAAAAGAGGAACAATTTATTTCACAATGCCTTTTAATTTCATCAAAAATATATCTATTTAAACCTGCCAACAATTTTTTAATAATATTATTTTTTAATATTTTTTCGGTTCACAACAAGTGAATTCTCACCTCCGTGGCATGTCACACAACTTGTGTGAATGTTTATGTTGCTTAATAACTTGTTTAGTTAAAAGTATATACTTATCTAATCATTATTCATTTCACAAGTGTCTCAAATACTAATTGTTTGAATACATTTAATTTTTAATAGTGTGTTTTACTTCGTTTTAGTATTATAAGGAATCATGTCACACAATAAATTCTCACCTCCGTTACCTAAACTCAAAATGCCATTCTTCGTTAACAAGTAGCAGTAATGACATCAATTTTTATTTTCCATGATACAAGGGAGCCCCCCCCCCCCCCTTGTTTATTTTCAGCCATTAAGAAGTTGTGAGATTTTTGTCGAAAAACAAGAGGATAGATTTTGGTTTAAAAACTAGGTGTGGTTATTGTGCTTTCTCACCTCCGTGAACTTGAATTTCGGGGATGGAAATTAACGTAAAAAAAGAAGTGAACATGTTTTCATATGCTTAACATGTGCAGATTGTAGCAACGAAGAAAAAAATATTTCCCTGAAAAATGTATCCATTAGGCCTATATTAATGGAAAATTCCTCACCACCGTGATAGACCATCTTATCAATGTCATTATTTCTGAGGTGAAAATAAATGATGGAGGGGAAATACATCAATCTTAGGCATTCTACCAAAATCATAAATATGGCAGAATATTCTCAAATCTACTAAATACTATTTTTAACACACATTTGAACTAAAAGGATAACTACTAATTAAGCCGTACTTTAATTAAGAGAGCTTAATACAGTGAAATCTGTGTAAGTTGACCACTTGCGGTGCACTACTTTAGTGGTCAACTTAAACAGGTGGTCAACTTACAGAGGTTGAATTACTTTATATAGATCTAATTCTGTGCCTGAAAGTAGCGGTCAACTTAGACAGGTGGTCAACTTACAAAGGTGGTCAACTTTACAGGTTTTACTGTATTAGATTCTCATTGATCATTAAAATAGCTCATTGTTTGCACAATTAACAAAATTACCACTTTGATATTAAATTGGTCTCGATTTTTAAACATTAAAAGTTTTTTTCTTTTTTTTTTTTTTTTTATTTCCGTGAACAAGGCATTTATTTATCGTTTTTATTTATGAGTAAATTAATTGAAACTTAGCTGGTCCACTGTTTATGGTTACTTCTGGTAGGTAACACTTTCATGTAAGAATTTTAAAAAAAAGTTTCGAAATTGAAAAATATTTGAGTTCAAAAGTTACATTTTCTGGAGAATGACCCACTTTAAAATTGATTAAGCTTGACCACAGATAGATAGCGGATGACCTTGAAGCGGAAGCATCATTTGGGACATCTGTGATAGGTTGTTTGTTATTATTTTGTATAAGTTGGATTAGCGAGAGCGCGCCTCATACTACTCGGCGTTTTCTGGCTGCTCCTACCTATTACAAATGATACAAATGATTGCTCCTCTACAAAGTCACCCACCGTGGTCCAGCTTTACCTAGAACTCAAAGATGTTGCTTAGGAACCCTTCGATAGAAGATAAACGCTGAGGATTTCACAACTCGTGCAAATAATATCTCTACTTTCTGAGCTTGTAGGCAGGGAGATGTCTCCAGGATATTTCTGGTAAACGCATTGTCTGACTATCGCACAGAACAAAATGAAATGAATAAATGTGGCACATGTCAAAATATCGGAAAATGAGCATTTTAGTCACCTACTACAGCCTTTTACCAACCGTACAAAAAGCAGTGGTTTTTGCAGTAATAAAGAAAGACGACCGCTGCATCAAAACTAGGCACTTTTTTGTTTTGAAAATGTGTGCTTTGTTTAGGCTTTACATTAAATTTAATTGCATTCATACCTTCGTATCGTATTAGATTTACTGTAATATTTTGACTAACATACTAATGATCTTGTATTTTTATAATCAAATTCGACAATTGATATTTTTGTCCTTTTTTTTTTTTTTTTGAGAGCAATCACGAATTTATTTATTATTCCTCACTTTATCAAAGTTGATGTTGCTTTGGTTTTTCAGATTGCTATGAATGCGCATGTTTTTAATATTTATTTAGAGAGCGAAATTTTTGTTGTCATTGTTACAAGTCGTCTACGGCTTGATTTTCTACAGGACCAAATTCAAGCAGACTTTGCATTAAAAAAAGGTTTGTTGTGTAAAACTGCGTTTTTTCAGGAAAAATATTTATATAGATAAACTTAAACAGTAAAACTTTACCTAAATATAAAATTTCCAGATTACTAATTCCCATCATTTAAGATTGATAAGAAATAAGAATACATAACATTATACGCAGTAAATATTCTCTATAATAAGGGTACTGGCAGATATCGCCCATAAAATCTTTATCTATATTACTGCTCCTAATCACCATTTCTATTTTTATGGATATTCCTCGCATTACGCATAATAGAAAATCATCAGTCATAATATGACAGATGCAAATTTTATGGCCATTTCCATTTGTAAAAATAATAACCCCAATCTCAATTCATGATTGCAAAAAACCTAACTGGAATTGAAGACGTCAAAATTCAAATGATTTTTATTCATTTATTTATTTATTTTTCCTAAAATTCAATCTGAATCAACGAATAACTACCACCACATTTTAAAGAATTCCTTATTAACAACATCAATATCCCATATTTAACATTATATTCTGTTCTTAAAAATAAAATAATGGCATTTTTTCCCCCATGTCAAAAACGTATTCCTTCGCTGATTCGTTTTCAAGTTCTTCTCTTTAGGGCTAACACCACTCCTAAAGTCAACTTCAATGTTTGACCGCTATGAGCTTGAAATTAGAACCGCTATTTACCAGACATAGAGAGAAAAAAAGGTTGAGGGCGATGATCCTTCATCTACCCTTCACACTCCCACCCATTCACTTGAATATCCACCAGTATCCTCCATTCATTTCAGATAGTAACAAAAAAAGAAAAGAAAAAATACCGGAGAATAACACAAACGATTTAATGAAGCCCGCTTTCGCGTAACAGCGGCGCTTCTTAATAACCGGGAAATCCGCGTTGTTCAAAAATGCCCAGCGATTCAGGTGTCTGTAACGTCACACATCACGTGATATACGTTGATTTTAATGGACGTGCAGGCTTGTTACGGAAGATGAAATAAATAAATGAACTAAATGTAACCATTATATGTGAGGGTATTGTCGAAACTTCGTTTACATTAGTATTTTCTTTTTTTTCTTTCAATTGTTCAGAAAACCGTAGAATAAATACCATACCTATGCTGGGCTTCAGTTCAAATAATGCTAACAAATTTTTGCATGAGAATTATGACCTTGAACTTGAGCATAAAGTAACTTTTGTATTTATAACATACTGTTATAAATACAAAAGGAGTCCGGCAGACTTCAAGAAATTCTTTAAATGAAGACACAGTTCTTGAAAAAACGCAGGAGATTTGTTCCATATGCACGATAATTAATTCAAATTTTCAAGAATTAAGGTAGGAGAGACTGGGGATGCTTGATCCGTATTACAGTTTTCATTTTTTTTTCCTCTGCTGCAAAAATTATTAGTTTTTTTTTTTTTTTAGTACATGAATAAAGCTAATTTTCCTCTATTTTTGAGAGTGTATTTTTTTTTACTTGAAATTCACCATATGGCTTTGGTAAAACAATTGTTTTCAATAATTTCATAAAGGGATCATGTATCCTCACATCAAGGGACACACGATCCCTTCATGGGGGATATTTGATCCCAATGAAAAAATACATAGAATTTTCATTAGATTAGCAATTTATTTATGGATTTTAGTTTTCTACGTAATGTTTCCAAAAATAACACTATTTATAATTTTCTTCATTAGATTATAATAATGTGAACACAAACTAACATTTCTCAAATTCCACTAGGACTTTAGTAAAAAAATGTACACAACTTTAATGAACTTATGATGCTTTTAATTAATTACTCATTCTCCAATACAGTTGTGACCAACATATATTTAATAAATAAAAGTAGCAGTTTTTTAAAATAGCGTAGTGAAGCTAAAATTACAACAAATTAAAAAAAAAAATGCGACGACAAGCACAAAAATCAACTTATTTGTTTCTTATCTCGAAATAATAAAATTAACAATTTTATCAATTGAATTAATTTTTAAAAAAGAGGGAAGAAAAGTGTAAGTATCACAGTGGGAGAGGCCCAAGGACTGGATGAATTCTGCTGCATGTTTTCAGGAGGAGGTGTGGGGGTACTATTTATGTCAGTGGCTAAAGTCCGCTGTCCTCTCAAAAATTTCCGAACGGTAAGAACTTTAGTAACCAAAGTGGGTTGCCATGCGCAACACAGTAAAGCCACTGGCAGTACCGCCTGCTATCGAAACTCAAAATTAGCTTTCATATCTCAGAAAGAGTATGACACAGGAAAAAAGTCGACAAAAAGTTATTCTGCATCATCAAATAAAGAAAGAAAAGGTACCTCCAGCACAGTAATGTTAAAAATAGAGGGTGTAAAATGTATTCCAGCTACAAGTCGTTTTAGCACAAGTCGTGGTAATTGCGTAGAATGGCCGCCACGTTCACCTGACTTGAACCCTCACGACCTTTTTTGGTAAGAATGCATCGTACATATCATTTGATACTCCAGGGTTTCTCGTACCTACCACTATTTGTGGTTTAACTGGTTGGATGGGGTCTTTAAGTCTTGATTTTTGATCCAGACCAAAAGTTGAGCAAACCCTGGACAAGCAACTCCAGAGGTATTGATTCATTAGGAGGATTTTGTTACGACAGATTTAACGAAACCCAGTCACCGTTAACGAACATCGAAGGTCTTTGATCACCTGACATCGAACATGGGATTCTTCGGTTACGAGCCATACGCCTTAACGGTCAGGCCACCACGACCTGAATACATCACACAGCAAGTGTATGCGCCCTTTCCGCCAAAACTGCAGGAACTATGAAACCGTGTTACGTATGCTTATGTCAGCGTGTACCCTGCCATGTTGTACGATGTGCAATGGAAAGTGCAGTCCCGTGTTCAGATAAGTATTTGTTCTGAAATACGCCGTTTTGAGCATTAGAGATAGATGAGGCTCATTTCCGGCAAGTTCAGTTTTGTTCAAAAAAAAAAAAGTTCATTTTACGTCTACTATTTTAGCATCACTGTGATGGAGATGTCTTTTCTTTCTTAATTTGCTGATGATGAACAAACTTTAATCTACTTTTTTATTTATCGTTCCGTTTCTAAAATAAGAACGTTAATTCCAAGTTTTTCCGCTAGGTGGAGCTTTAAAGAGTTTCATTGTGTAGAACATGTAAGTTTTACTATACCCAGACAACTCTTATATGGCTCTAGCTCTTGCTTTTCAGGAATTATTGGTGTGACAAAAGAATTTAGAGGGCACCGTGTATAAAATTAAAATTACGTCGCATGCACTTTAAACAAAGAAACTCATCCAATGTTTCAAAACAAAATGCTAATTCGAACTATAACAGCGAAATCAACATGCAATAAACAAATATGTGAGCCCCATATATGTGGCGAGCATACAAAGAAAATTGCTGTTTAAGAAATTTTTCCATTAAAAAATAAATTAAAATAAAGCGAATATTAATTTTACACTCGTTCAAAAACGTCATCAGAAAGATACGATTTTAGTTATTACTTCCAGTCAATATTGATTCTCAATAAAGAAAATTACAAAAAATGTGAGAGTGAAAAAATAAGTGCAATTAAGAATTAATCGATTTCTTAAATTTTTAGTGATATGTAAATTATAAGTTTTACAGTTAAAGATTTTCTTTTTTGAAACAAAATACATATTATTGAACGTGCTAACTGAACTGAAGAAATTTGAATATCCACTGAAATTTTGATCTCTGCTAGAACACTGTTCCCAATGTAATGGGGATTTCATTAAGCATTTTTTTCCGCAATAAATATTGCTAATTGAAAGTTTCGCGGAACTATAATTAATTTTTATTGAATTAATAATTAAGTTCATTGATCCACATGAAACTCGCTTCAAGTGGGAGATATTTAATGTTTTCCGGTGTTTTCTCATGTTCCTTGCTCCGATTAAACGGATTTTTGGTCCCAATAAGCAAATAATATTAGGCTTGTGCAATGGGATTTGTTTTGGTTCTTTAGGAATTGGTCCGTATAGGCGACTGGTCCGATTAACCGGTAGTCCAATTAAGCGGATTCCACTGCACTATGAAATACTACAGACAACAACGACCACGAATAACTCAGCAATAAGTAGGATAACCATTACTAATTTATTATTACTAAAAACGACTAACTATTATTTTAGAACTTGTAAAGAAAAAATATCAGAATGATAAATTTTTCAAAATATCTACTATGGTCTGCTGTTGGCATAGCAAAAACATTAGTTCTATTACACTCTTTTCATGTAATAGTACATGAAAAATGTGACGTGAGCAGTAATTTTCAATCATTTCAAATATCCAGTAAAAAATCAATTTATCCAGCATCTGTAGCACAAATTTAACTGAAAACTGATTCAATTATTTGACACCGATAATCAAGGGCTCAATTAATTTTCCTGCCACATATAAACTAACCGAAAATCTCACTCTGTCGGCCACTTCCTCTCAAAAGAAGAAGCAACCCTATTTCTTTAAAAAAAAAAATCACACTCATAGTTTGTCTTATTTTTGTTTCAAAATATTTTGTGTTCATTTTAAATTATTCTCTGAAAATTAAAGCAGTTGCCCTACGTGGAAGAGAGAAAATGTAATACCGAATTCTTAAATATCGTTCAGAATTGAAAATTATTCCCTTAATATGAAGAATACCAGCCAAAAACTAAAAATTTTGCAAACGCTTTAAATTATTCTCTGAAGCATAAAATAATTTTCTTGGAAAAACAACGACGAAACTTTTCATCTGTCCGTCGAGTTCAAAAGTTCTTTTTTTTTCTTTTTTTATTTTTAATTAATGCCTTATTCATCTGATTTTAACACTTGATTGTATGACAAAAGTTGAAACAAGAAAGATTCTCAATCTTTCTTTTAGCATGAGGCCATATGAAAAAAACAAAGGGAGAAACCCAACTGATAGCTAACATCTTTATCAAAGGAAAGAATTGCGTCTAATAGTTCAATGAATTATTTATCTCCTTTATGACAATTAAATGGTATTTTTATAGCTACAAAATTCTTCATGTACTTCAGAAAGAAAAGTGTTGTAGCTAGTCTTTTACATTCTGCGCTGAAGGTTTAGTAAGAAAACGCTTACCAAGGTAGAAACATTGCATAGATTTAAGATAGGTTAAAAGAAAAAATGAGAAAAATATTCATCACACAATGACTTCTGTACTATATATCTGTCACAATTTTTTTAGAACTACTGGACGTCAATGAGAAATATTCGAATCCTGACAAGGGCAACGAAGAGTTGTTTAGAATTAAGCACTACGCACTCCGAAATATTTGGTTTTCAGTCCTGATGCCAATCCTGGTAATTTAACACACACACATATATTTATGAGACAAATGTTCTGCCCCCCCCCCCCCCCCCACCCGTTCCCGGATTAGTCGACGAAGAACTCGTCTCAGATTCAGGAACTCAAGCTGGTATATGTATAACTACTCGTACTTCAGCTTCAGTACGTTGCAAAGACGAGGCTCTATGTTTAAAATATTTATCGTGAAAGGCGTCCGTAAAGGTTGAAGACCGATTTTTATCTTAAAAAAAGAATGATTTTAGTCTGCCAGTTTTTTTTTTTTTTTTTTTTGTTAGAGAACGTAAAAATTATTGTCATATAATAAAGGGAAAAAAAATAAAAAAAGAACTGGAGGGGGGGGGTGTGCAAAAAATAAACCAATACAAAAATCAATCAAGCTCTCCCTTTAAATTTCTCATTTCCCCCTTCTTTTTAAATTAATTTTCATCAACAGATTTGATAAGCTACTAAATAAAATTAATTTACTGACCAAAATCGCAATAATATTCCCCTTACAAATTGTTTTACTCCGCAGCTGTCAAGGGCATATGTTGTATGTGAAAGTTAGATTACAAATTTTCGACATACAGTTCATTCAACTGTTGTTTTCTGTTACGAACTCAATTAATATTTATGTATTGTACGCATGCATGAATATACACTTTCTACAAAGCACGGGTATGCTCGTGTGCTACAGAAACGCGCACGCAATAGTAACAAACATGAAGACCCCACAGCTCTAATGGAACACGAAATTTTGGTTTGTTGTTTTGGAAAAGAATGTTTGTTAGCTCATTTTTATCCCTGCATCCGTCCCGCAAAAAAAAAAAAAAAAAAAAAAAAAAAAAAAAAAAAAAAAAAAACTTTGCTTCCAGTGCGAAAAATTCAAGATGATTTCTCCTCTGTAGGGATTGCAATACCGGACCAAAAATGCAATACCGGTATTCGGTATTTTCAGAACCGGAATACCGGTTTTAATACCGGTATTCTAAACTTCTCAAAAATCTTATCAAAAACATGTTTTTAATTGCCGTATTTCATAATTTTGTGCAAAAAATGCATTAATTATGAAAATTCCTTGTTACCAAATCTAAAATGAAGGAACAAATTTTATAATAAAACATCAACAGTAGTAAGAAACAAAATGCATCTATTGAATTGTCACTAAGCATGGAACCCATTCAACAAGTGCACAACTACTCTATCTGAATTCACACTGTTCGGCGGTACTGTTAATAATGTGAGAGACGCATCCTCTAATTGCCTCGAAGTCCTTCATCTTTTAATAATTCGGTCTTTTACTTGCCTGATTTTGATACATCTTTTTTGTTTTTGCGTGTATTTCTTTTGTACTGTGGGTAGCTTTTTTTCTTCTTTTTTTTTTAAATTTATTTATTTATATGATTTCTTTTCGAAAGACGATCCTTTTCCGATTTTAATATAATTTCAACGGTTTTCTCTCGATCAGGGTGGGTTTATGTTTGCCTTTTCTTTTTATTAACCCTTCGGTTTGAAATTTGCAATGAATTTAATTCAATATGATCTAGTTTCTCTTATCGTTCTCTTTTCAAAACTCTTTGCAGTTATATTAATATCAGAAAATATTTTTCAGATAACTGTGTCTTTTCTCTATACAAATTTTCAAGGTAATAGAATTGCTAAATGATATCTTGTCATGTATACAGTTAAATAGTGACACAGTACACCACACGAATGCCGGGGACAACAAATTACCATTTGTTATCGAGCAAGAAATTTTTTTCTCGGCATTCAGTACAGTAAATACAAATATTTAAAAAACATACTTTACAAAGTATTGCTGTAATTGATGGTTGAAACAAATTATTAACATTTGTAATTATTCTTGAAATTAACGTTCACAAAAAAAGGGCAAGCAAATGATCAAGAAAGAGAAAAAAAATAAACACATGGTGCACATAAAAGCACGAAGATGAGATTCATCACACCATCTAATGATAGAAACATCATTTTGTATCATTTCTGCTTGTTATATTTATTGATATTCAATTAATTAGTACTTTTCAAGCCAACTTTTTACATCATTTGATTGATTTTGGTATTGCCTCATCGAAAGGAAATGCAAATTCAAAATAATAGTAAATATCTAATAAGTAAAATTGAAAACTCTTTAATAACAAACTTTATTTCTTTCAGCTAATACCGAAAATACCGGTATTTCACTTCAACAAATACCAGTATTACGAAATTGCAAAATAGTTCGAAATACCGGGATTCGGTACACCGGTATTGCAATCCTTACGCCTCTGTGTTGCGATGACAAGTCTTGGATCTGACAGCACTTCTAAAGGATGGTGGAGATTTTTTTCCATAAAGATGCTTAGTAGGTATCCAAGAGCAGCGGGTATTCCCGCAGATCACCAACCAGAAGAGTGTCAGCCGGCGCAAATGACGACCCCTCCCATGTTTGAAAATTCAAAATGTTGGGGACAGAACAGTTTTCAGAACTAAAGTATCTATATTTTTCATTGACTCTTAAATTCAATTTGGTATCAGCAGTTCTTTAGATAGCGTCTCCCAATGCAAACGCCTCCCCCTCCCCCCCCCCTTCCCCGTGTTGATGCTCTTGCGTTTGATACAGTAAATATTATTTTAAGTATTGGGGGAAATTGAATTGAAGTATTTATATTTTGAAAAACTTGCAATTCTACTTTGGGTGTCACCCCCAGAAGAGTGACACCACGAGTGGATCACCCCCTCCGCCCCCGTACATTATTTAACCCCGTAACGAGGAGCATTACATATCGTATAACCTCGCAGCATGAGAGACATTTTCTAACCTCTTATCATTAGGGACATGCTCTAACCATGTGTTCAGTAACAGAAGGGGTGTTCTGTGATCCCATATCATCAGGTGCATTTTGCTACGATTGACAAGAAGCGAACACACATCTCTAGACACTGAGAGAGTGTGTATTCGCAGCAAATTTGTGTTGGAGCAAATGGATCAACAGTACAGGAACAAATGTATTATCTTTGTCTTATTCATTCTGAATCGCTTTTTTTTTTTTTTTTTTTGTATTTACTTATCTTTCAAAACAATAAAGGAAGGCATCAGAGTAGAACAAAAATAGATGGAACACTTTTACTCTGCTGTAAGTCTCAACAGAAATCAAAACCCCGCAGGGATGTATTGTTTAATCAATGGCATATAAAAATTCTCCGAGGGGAATTTTCTCTTATGGAACGCTTCGAATCCGGCCCTCCATCCCTTACAGAAAAAAACAGAAAAGAAAAAGATGGAGCTGAAAATGTGAGGTCCGCTTTGCTTCATTAAGCAGACGTGCATTTTATTCCTAAGGCCATCTCCAAGGAGTCAAGGACATATGGCCGATGAACTTGGAGATGATAACAGTTTTTTTTTTTCCAGATCGTCGAGGAGAAAAAAATCTAGAGAGAGCAATTTCGGTTATTATAAGAGACCGCCAACCCTTTAATTGTTTGAGTGGGGAAGGGGTGCTCAGTTATACATCAACGAATATCATTCTAAGTTTCTAGGTTCTAGGATATATGTACTTTTTTATCTTCCTTCTTGTTCACTCAAACTGCTGATGCCGTGCAGCGTTAAATTTCGAATAATCTTTATTACATTCATCGAAATGGGGTTGTTTCCGAAATTTTAAAAGTATTTTTTTCTGAAAGAGCATGTTTAAAAACATAGGATTTAACCATTTTATAAGTAATTTGACAATATTTATTTTTTTATCAATTATTTTAATCGGTGCGCAGATTGAAGTTCATTTTTTTACGCTTTTGCACATGACATCACAAGAGATGAAATGACATTCACTGATGCCATTAGCGAATACCGCAAAATAACTGTTGGGAAAATAAAAGTTTTTTTTCTGGCTCTAAGGTTTTTTTTTTTTTTTTTTGCACATTCAGTGAATAAAAATCGTATTTTTGACTGACGGAAACAACCCTATTTCTTTAAAAACACAACACAGACAATTAAATAGGTATAGGCATAATCATAAATGTTTTCGCTCTTCGCATACAAAAATGTGTACGTTTTTAAATCAATAGTTCAATCGTGTGCATGTGAAAACAGCTCCTATGTCAATATCTCATTGATTTAAGAATACCAGAATTACCAATAATCCTGCGGTAGAAATAACTATTTAAAAATATATTTTACAGAAAAGGAAAAGGTTGAAAATTCGAGTCGAGTTCTTTTCGAAATGAGAGCGATTTAATGAGTAAATACACACATAACAAATGCAGAACATTTCAACTTAAGTTTTTAGATATCAGCAATTTTCAATGAAAAACAATTAAGTCATCTGAATAATAGTGAAAATAAGAGCATTTAAAAAATATAGCACTCAGAGGCGTAGCTAGACCCGACTTTCGGGGGGGGGGGGTTACTTCTTTTATTCATATATATATATATATATATATATATATATATATATGCAAATTTTTTTAGCATTTAAAATAATAAGAGGGAGGTGAATCTTACATACTTTGGAATGGGGTGCCCCAATTCCGATACTTGTGTCAAACAAAACAAAAAATAAGATTTTTTTTCTTTTAATGTTATGGAAAATTCAACTTTTTTTCTTTTCCCTCCATTTAATTTAAAGTGAAATTTTCTAGCAACGTCTTGTCGAAACCAGTCTATCCAAATCAGGGGGAAATCAAATATCTGATGAGCGTGTTCCGTTCATTTCAGTGTGACTGCTTAATTTAGAGGCTAACACACATCTACAAAAGCTGAGATATCCCTGAAAGCTAATAGATACTTCCATTTCCGCCTGTAAATTGGATGTTTCACTTTCAAGCAATACAAGACTTTTTCTTGAAAAAGATATGCTTAAAGTTTCTTTTACTGTCAAAATGATTCCTTAAACTCGCAATAAAGCACTTAATAATGTAATCTTTACTAATAATAAAACTGAAAGTCTCTCTGTCCGGAGGGTGTCTGGATTTCTGTGACGCGCAGAGCGACTACACCGTTCGGCCGATTTTCATGAAATTTGGCACAAAGTTAGTTTGTAACATGGGGGTGTGCACCTTGAAGCGATTTTTCGAAAATTCGATGTGGTTCTTTTTCTATTCCAATTTGAAGAACAAAAAAGTCATAAGATGGACGAGTAAATTACGAAATTATCATAACGTGGAACCGTAACATGGGCACAAGCCAATTGGCGAGATACGAAATTATCATAACGTGGAACCGTAACATGGGTACAAGCCAATTGGTGAGAAAATTCACCATACATTATTTCTAAATATACAGGCGAACCAAAAGACCTTTTAATTTTTCTATTACGGGCAAAGCCGTGCGGGTACCACTAGTAATAGAATAAATACCTAGCAAAACTAATAAGAGGAATTTTAATCAAAAGCCCATATTGTCTTTAGTATCGATTTCAAATTTTCACTATCATACTTCAAATTTCTATAAAATTTACTTAAAGCCCCCGTATCTCAAAACCTCTTTATCTCGATTGTTTTCTTTAATGTGAAATTTGAATTATACAGATTCGACTGTATGCAATATTCCCACTGCGCGGCTCATAAAATTAAACATATTTAACAATTTGCAGAATCTAAAACAAAGAAAGGCTGCATATACGTAGATTTAACAAATCAATCTCATTTCTAAAGCAAAGTGTCAAATTTCACTCAATTATCAAAAAATTGTCGCAGCAGAGGGCTTATGCTTGAGGGTCACACGTGGAGCAGATTTTCAATGTCATTGGGGGGGGGGGGATTAGCGAAGTGAATTTTTGACCTTTGTTACTCAGAAAAAAGTCGTTTTGATTTTTTTTCTTTTTCTTCCTTTTTTTTCCTTTCTCTTCTCTCTTCTTTCTCTCTCTCTCTCTTTTTTTGAGACTAACGTTTCGGGGGGGGGGGGGGTTTGTCCCCAAACCATCCCCCCTTAGCTACGCCCCTGATAGCACTTATTTTTCATAAGAACCCAGTATTTTTTATTTGATCGTGAAAAAAATTAGTATACCATCTTGTGCATATCTTGTCTATTTGAAAAATATTGATGCCATCTAAAAGTAAAAGGGAACTTTTCTGCATACAGTATAATATGAATTCTCCAAAAAGTGTGAGTTAATTTAGACATGATAAAATCGAGAACTATCCAGCCGAATTTGCCAAAAATTTCATAGATTGTTTCTTTCCGGAGTTTTGGTTTGTTCGGAGAGGTTTAGAGACCAGTTCGAAAAAAAAATCGACAAAGTTTTGTTCCAATTCAAGACACAATTCTCACATAAATTTCCAAATATGGTGATGGAAAATTCTTTGCCCATATTAATATTATGTATCACTCGAAAGAGCAAGTTTTTCTGCAATTGATGCAAAAAATTCCGTTATGATAAAGAAGATCATTGTTTTTGATAAAAGTTTCGGAGAGGAAGAGAAAAACACCTTGGAAGCCTTTAAGGGTGTGTTACGAGAATTTTTAAGCAGAAGAGAAAACGAGAACTAAAAACAGCTAGTCAAATAACTCCTACAAAAACTCTGTGAGGATTGACAGGGGTCGGAGTGGTAATTTCAAAAATTTTAGGACATTTTTAGGACAACAAATATCAAGTTTTTTTTAAATCTTAAATGCAATTTATATGCCTTGTTGTTGTTGAAAAAATATCCTTAATAAGGAGGAATTAAAAGTAGGGTACAAGTCCAAAATTTATTACGTACTTACTTGACTTTTATCACATAATTTGATCTCCCAGAATCATCAAAAATATCCTTGTAAATTACAGATAAATCATTTAAATACGGAAATGAATAATTGTTTTTTTGCGGCAACTAAGAAACTCCTGCTTCCGAAATTTTACCTTGGAGTGAATTTGGAACAAAAGCTTTGGATTGTTGCATCATTATTAATTTGTTTTCAGTGGAAGACAAAGGAGATGGAATTTTAAATACAGCTTGAATTTTTGAAGTTACTTGTCAACATATCATGTTTTGCCGCATCAGCATGAAAAATTTCCTGTGAAAATCCTTGATTCTCAATATTGGAAAGATAATTTACAAGCAGAACAAAATGCTTTGAATAGATCTTTTCCTGCATGGCACCATGTGCTGATTTTGCATCTGTTTCTGTCTGCTTTTTGCAATTACAACGAAGAGAGTTTCGTTTTCCGTGGCATTTTAATAAAACAAATTACTATTCACATTTTTAAAGCAAAAAGTTAGAAACTAAACTTAAAAATTATATGTGCAAGAAATACAACTTCAATTCCAACTTCACTGAATAGAAACACAAACCAAACTGAATCTATACTGGAAGAACAAGCTAATGCTCAGACTACAGCACAAGATAAGCACTATAAAAATAAATGCAACTTCCCACCTGGGGACAACCCATTTAAATTTTGCTCTAAATATATTTTTTGAACCCTGTGTTTATATTGAGTTCTTATTTCACTTTATATCTCTTTTGCAGAAGAGGAATAAGTGCAAGAGTAACTAAGTTTAGATAAAACAAACAGCTTTATATTGAGAAATTGTTTTGGTCAACTGCATCCCCCCCCCCTTCTCTCAAAAAAAAAAAAAAAAAAAAGCCGAGCAGCAGCATAGGTTTTTCTCTTTAAAAAAAAAAAAAATCTTAGGGTCTACTTGGGTTCGTTGATTCAAATCAGCTTGATTAAAATCATGATTTAAATCAAGTGATAGTTTTAACAAAACCAAAAATTAAAATGAGATCATCTTATTTTTAAAAAATAATTTTGCTTCTTTAGAATGTGTTGTTCTAAATATAACTACACTGCATTATACTGTCTTAACTTCAACAGGCAAAACTACCGTATTTTCCTGCGTATTATCCGCGGGCGGCTATAATCCGTCCTAAAATCGTCCTGAAGAAAAAAAAAGCTTCGTATAATCCGCGGATAATACGATGTAAAAAGATTAAGTTTGAATTTAACATACCATTTGAGCAACTAAACTAAAAACGTGAAAAAGTAATTACTTTGACTTACATAATCGAAATTAATCTGAAATATAATCAAAAATATAATGATTTCTTCTTGAAATCTTGATAACAGTACGCTAATTACTTGAAAAGCAGAGTCAAGACAAAGGAGCAAACGGTCTAATCTTGTGCAAATGGCTACCTATTTCACTGTAAAGTTGCTTATTTTACATGGCCTGAATCGCCAAAAGGAACATTCAAGCAACGTAAAATAACCAACATACAGGCAGGCAGCGAGGAAGAACAAGCATGCTTCGTAAAATAAACAACATTCAGTCGACGTATGGTCGCGATCGGTGAATCCTACTGCAAAAATATTGAGGTTCAATGCGTTGGTGTTAAGTGAAAAAAAAATCACAGATAATTCGCGGCTGCGTATAATCCGCACCTCATAAACTTTGAATTTTTTAGCAGATAATCCGCGGATTATACGCAGGAAAATATGGTACATAGATCGCTCTTTCTGTGCGTGAAACAGATTTTCACCCTTGCAGTATTGCTTTTACTTCAAAATTACAGTTCAATTTAGTGCAGAGCCAAATAAAAAATTGCAATTTTTCGAAAACGCCATCATTAATATAGTTAAGAAAAGTAATTGCTCAACATATTCTTTCACACTAAAACGTACATGATGATGGATACCTTATCTTTAAGCAAGGTATAAAACAAAATTACTTCTAATCATCTAGGTATTATAACGTATTTATAAAATCTTTAAAATGTATTGAATAGTTAGAGAACTTATCTTTGTTTTAAAAGTAAACTGAATGGATTCATCTATTGTGAGAAATACATTATGTTTATAAATGTAAAGTAATTAAAAACCACAAATTTTTTTAAGATAATTTTTTTAAATTTGATTTGAATAAAAAAAATCCGACTTTTTTGATTTAAAAAAAAAAAAAATCACGCACCCTAAGGTCTACGGAGTTTTTTTTTTTTTTTTTTGTCCTAAAATGCAGGTATATCACAATGAAAAATTTCATTTTTAGGTAGAATTTCATTTTTCTGCGCAAGTAGGGAATAAAATATGAACATTTTAGGAATTTTAGGACAATTCAAAATTTTAGGAATTTTGAGACAAAATATGAAATTTTAGGAACTATAGGACAATTTCTATCCTGGATTGATGCAATGTACGTAGCTAAAACTCCATTTCCTCCACTCCTCCAGGATATTTTACCTAAAAACTACGGATTTGAGTGATGAGCTTGGGAAGAGGTTTCCCCAAGATATCTCTGCAATGGATCACAGATATCAGGGTCATTAAGTTTAGTTAATGCACGTCAAATATTGCTGGACTATCACAAAATATGATCCTTCTTTAACGTACAAGAAGCAATCAAAAATAAAGCTTTTACAGCAATAGGCTAAAAACTACAGCTGTTTTCTGAAAAATACCCATTGTTTAACGAAACCGGACCATTGGATTACATTTATTACATAGGATTTTTTTTTTTCTCTCTTTGAATTTATCTTCTAGTCAATGCATGGTTTGCTATGCTTCTTTCTCCTGTGTCCTGTGGGATATTGTGTACTTAAAAATAAGAGCAAATAAAACAAAACCATTCACATATTTGTTTGTTTCGACCCAAAATTAGTACGAATTGACAAATAAAAAGCAGGATGCAGACAATAAGTTCTTTTTTGTTGCGTAGTGTAATTTAAGATCTTGGACCTTGTTCTTGATATTGTGGGTACTCCTGCATAATTTATAACATCTTCCCCCATAATTCCTTGTGTTGTTACTTAGCTGCACTACACAAATTGCATTCGCTCTTCAACCAAAGACAACAACCAAACTTCGAAAGATATCCTAAAATGCTCACTACTGCACCTGTACGACAAATATTCACTGCATCTATACGACCTACTCATCCGTGAGAGTTGTATGGGCCGTATGGGCACAGAGCTCCTCAATCAGCTAGAGCGAGAAACCGTTCGACCGTATCTGGTAATTATTACTTTCAAATGATCTTGCTGAAGATTAAGCAAGATTTGGAAACACATGCAAATCCGCATTCGAAGTGCTGATTCGGAAATGTAGATAAACAGCAGGGTTTTTGCCTACGATTTCAGAGGGAAGGGGGGGGGGGTCGATAAAAGAGGATTTTCAACCCATCTTTGTTCTCAAAAAGGGGGGGGGGAGAAGTGCATTAAATAATTTATTTTAAATTGATGCAAAGCGTTATTTATTTAACGGATGTTTTAAATAAAGCCCTTTAATCTCTCAGCATTTTGCAAAGCATGGAAAAATACACAACATATTTTAATAACAACTTATGTTGAGGTTTATTTAATAGCAGGAATTTTACCGCTTCCGCAAAATGTAAAAGCGCGTTTTACAATACATAAGTTTCCATTGCTCATTTCATGATCAAATGATACTCTTTACTTAACAAATCATAGCAGTATATCAAAATTCAAACGTCTGGGTCAAAGGTCAGTGATTTCTATGTGCTTATAGAAGGGTGAGTACCTAGGGTCCCGGCACATATAAACTGCGCCGATAAAATTTGTAGAGAAGTGTTTTCACTGGTATTTGAGGGTTTTAGTGGTATGTAGCGGAAGAAGGCACCTCTGGCATACAATATTGTAACGGATTCGGTGCGACTTCCACTTTCTTGAAATGAAGACACAGTTCTTGATAAAAACACAGGAAATTTATTTACACTATGTACAGGAAAGATCTTCAACAACTGCTAAATTATTCATCAGCAATTAAGCAATTATCACACAACACCGTAAACTCAACGTTTACACACGTATTTACTTCCAAATACGAAAACAACACAGCGAAAATGCCTCGCAATAAACAGAGCAAAAATGCACTCAGTTCGAACTCTCAATCGAAACTAACTGTTTATCCATCGCTAACGGCTTTTATACACCGAAAAGAATTTTCCACAACATTCTTACCTCTTCGCGAAATGCGTAGACCGTTATCAACGAAAAGAAAGAAAATAGGGGTCATATACTTTAGCCGAATGAAAAAGGGGTTGTATATTCATTACGGGAAACTATTTACAGGTTACGTTCCTACAATAATTACTATTTACAGAATTTGTAACATTGCCCCCCTCCTAAGGACTGCACGTCCCGGGCAGTACAATCCCCAGAAAGGGTGCCAAACTTCTATCACAAGTTTACAAATATACACATTAATTAATAACTAACAGATACAGAAAACACAATAATAACAAGCAATATTACTAAACATTAAAAGCAAAAATTATCTACAACTTTTATGTTATCAACCATGGTTGTTTACGTAATACTCATGAACTATGGCCATAGTATGGGGCTAACCGATCATAATGTACAACCCTAGGTTTTGCATTAGGTGATTTTTGGATCCTCACTACGACGTCATTCAGTCGGTTAACGACTTTGTAGGGTCCATCCCAATGCAACTGCAATTTGGGTGAAAGACCTTTCCGTCGGATGGGATTCCATAACCAAACCTTGTCGCCCTCGTTGAATTCATGTCCAGTAGACCTTGTGTCGTATCGGGTCTTCATCTTCTCCGCCGCGATGTTGATTCGCTCTCGTGCGAAGTTATGAACGTCTTCCAACCGGGCCTGGAGATCCTGGATGTACTCCTCAGGCGATGCAGGCGCATCCGGAGGACGACCGAAGACGAGATCACAAGGTAGCCGAAGCTCTCGTCCGAAGAGCATCTGAGATGGTGCATATCCGGTAGTCTCGTGGACAGCACTGCGGTAGGCCAGCAGGAACAAAGGTAGCTTCTTGTCCCAATCCTGTTGATTTCTGGAGACCATAAGCGAGAGATTATTTAGGATTGTGCGGTTAAATCTCTCCACCATGCCGTCCGATTGTGGGTGTAGTGGTGTTGTCCTAGTTTTCTCAATTCCGAAAATTTGACATAGGCCCTTAAACACAGCAGAGATGAAATTCCTCCCTTGATCGGAATGAATCTGCAAAGGTGTTCCATATCTCGAGATCCAATGTTGGACTAGAGTCTCTGCTACGGTGGTAGCCTCTTGATCTGGAATGGGATATGCTTCCGGCCATTTGGTGAAGTAGTCGATGGAAACGAGAATGTATTTGTTCCCATCAGCAGTTTTTGGTAGAGGACCCAGGATGTCGATCCCAATTCGTTCGAAAGGAGCTCCAACGTTGTACAGATGTAGCTTCCCTCTGCTTCTCTTCTTCGGTCCTTTACGAGCAGCACAGGCGTCACAAGAATGGCACCACTTCTCCACGTCATCCTTCGCCTTACTCCAGAAGAAGCGCTCCCGAACTTTATTGAGGGTTTTCAAGACACCAAAATGTCCTCCAGTCGCACTACTATGTATTTCTTTCAGAACATCTGAAATCCTTGATCGGGGAAGTAGTAACTGCCACCTAGATGTTTTGCCGTCGTCAGATTCCCATTTCCGGTGTAGCACGCCGTTCAGTAAATGGAGTGAGTTCCATAAAGCCCAGTATCTTTTTGTTGCAGGACTGAAGATGGAAACGTCCTGCCAGCTAGGGCGTCGACTGTCACTTTCCATGAACTCTAAAATTGGTTTTATGTCGGGGTCTTCAAGTTGATCTTTTCGAACTTGGTCATCACTCCATGGATCAGGTTCTGATGATGTTGGAGTCACTGTCACCTGATAGGCGGTAGGGCTAGTCGTTCCATACTGTTTCTCGATTCGGGAACAATAGTGGCAGTTCTCAGGACAGGGTCTCCTTGATAAAGCGTCAGCATTACCGTGAGATAACCCTTTTCGATGCTTGATCTCCATGTCATATTCCTGGAGCCGCTGTATCCATCTGGCTATCTGGCCTTCCGGATTTTTGAAGTTCAAAAGCCAAGTCAATGAGGCATGATCTGTCCGAAGCAGAAATTTTCGGCCGTAGAGGTAATGATGGAAGTGTTCTACAGCTTTCACTATGGCCAGTAACTCCTTTCTGGTGACGCAGTAATTTCGCTCCGACTTTGATAAGCATTTGCTCCAGTAAGCGATGACATGTTCATTTCCGTCAATTTCTTGGGATAAAACAGCTCCGATGCCCTCGTTGCTCGCATCAGTGTCCAGGATGAAGGATTTCTCAGGCTGAGGATAGGCGAGGATAGGCGTTGATGTTAAAGCCTCCTTCAGTCGTAGAAATGCATCTTCGCATTCTTTGGACCATTCAAACTTTTGCTTGCTCTCCGTCAGCTTATGCAAAGGTCGTGCAATGTTGGAAAAACCCTTCACAAACTTCCTGTAGTACGTGCAGAGCCCCAGGAAACTTCGCAACTGATGAATGTTTTCGGGACGACTCCAACTCCTGACCGCAGATACCTTCTCTGGATCGGTTTGTACACCCTCAGAAGAGATGATGTGACCAAGGTAGTTCACTTCCCGGCGGAACAAATTACATTTGGACGGGCTTAACTTCAGATTGGCTTCCTTAAGCTTTTGCAGCACCTTCCTAAGATTTGCCAGATGTTCTTCGAAGCTGCGTCCCACAATGATGATATCGTCTAAGTAGACCAGACAGGATTCGTAAGAGAGTCCTCTTAACACTGTCTCCATAAGACGCTCGAACGTAGCTGGTGCATTGCAGAGGCCGAAGGGCATCACTTTAAACTGCCATAAGCCTTGTCCAGTTGTAAACGCTGTCTTCTCTCGGTCGTCAGGGTGTATTTCAACCTGCCAGTAGCCGCTCTTCAAGTCCAGGGTCGAAAACCACTTGTGTCCGGAAAGAGTGTCCAAGGTGTCGTCTATCCGTGGAAGAGGGTAGCTGTCTTTCTTGGTGATTTCATTCAGCCGTCGGTAATCGACACAAAATCTGGTGGAGCCATCTTTCTTTCGGACCAAGACGATGGGAGAGGCCCAAGGACTGGATGAAGGTTCGATGACATCATTCTCCTTCATCTCTTTCAGGAGGGTTTCAACCTCTTCCTTCTTGGCGAACGGTAGTCGTCTTGGATGCTGCTTAATAGGGGGGTGTTCTCCAGTGTAAATCCTATGCTGCGTTAAATTCGTACGGCCAACATCCTCCGGTGTAGATGAAAACAGATGCTTGAAGTCATCCACCAATTGTTCCGCAGCAGTTCTTTGATCTTTCGATAACGGCGCACTCCCAATTAACTTCGATGTCAAGGACTCGGAAGACACAGTCTCGTTCGAATTGATTCTTCTAATGATGCAGTTTACTGGAGTACAAGTTGCCAGCACTTCACCTTTCCGGATATTCCTTGGCCTTTCACTCACGTTGACGACTCGCACAGGAATTACATCTTTAGAAAGGTCCACCAGCGTAGATGCTACCAGCACTCCTTTTGGGCTATTGCTTAAGTTGGGGTATTCAATGAGTCCAAATCGAAAACTATTGCTTTCTTCAATGGAGCCAGGTATTAATGATTCTGACCTTGAGGGAATCGATAAATCTGTCTGGGCTATTATTTGATGAGCGGATTTTACATCACTTTCTGCAGGGAAAACGGCTATGTCTTCTCTCATCGAGTGCAGCTCGTTAGTCTTGAAGTCGAGAGTGAAGTCATATTTCTTCAAAAAGTCCAATCCGAGAATGAAGGGGTCCGTGATAGCAGCAACGAATGCCGTATGATGGTAAGTGGCATTTCCAAACACAATTTCTAAGTTTACTTTACCTTCAATCTCGATCTTGTCACCTGTCACAGTTTGGAGGGTAACGCAGGGCGGCGTCCATAGAATGTTGAGTCCAAATTGACGAGCCACATCTGTTCTAATGAGTGTAACATTGGCTCCAGTGTCAATAATCAGTTCGCAGGGAAACCCGTTTACGTATGCGTAAACAAACAGTCCATTACTGCCGCCACTCGTCGATGAAATCTGGAAAACTTTAAGATGGGGCTCATTCCAATTTGGCGACCTCCGCCCCGCGAGATTGCCATGGCTTAGTTTTCCTGGACCTGCGAGGGAGAGGTGCTCTTCCCTCTGGTTTCTTGGCGAGCTTCACAGTTTCTTCGTAAGTGACCCTCGCCGCCACATTTCCAGCACTTAAGTGATTGTCCATTTTGGTACTTGGGACCCGAAGTCCTTTTGAGGATTCCTGCAATTTCTTTTATTTGCTTTTCCAGTTCAGCAAAGCGTGACGAAACCGGATCAGGCTCATCAGTTTTCACGCCGCGGATTGAATGGCGATCCTTGCGGGTTGCTTGCTGGGCGGCCTCCAACTTCATCGCATACACAACAGCCGAACTCAGGTCCTTGACATCCGCCATCCGTAGAGCTTTCTGGATTTCCGGATCTCGAAACCCGTCGATGTAGTAGTTGAGTGCCAGGTTGTCTCGAACATCCGCAGGACAGTCGCAAAAAGCAAGATGAGACAGTCTCTCGACGTCCGCCGCTAGCTCTTGCAGGGTTTCCCCGGTTTTCTGGAAACGGGACTTCAACTGGAGTCGGCTGAAGTCTTTCTGGCACTTCTCACCGAAGCGAAGCTCCAACGCAGATGTGAGGGCGGCGAAATCCAGGCGCTGGCTGTCCGGAAGGGTCTGAAGAATGTCCGCTGCGTCACTTCTCAGGGATGCTGCAAGATGACAGGCCTTGGTAGCAGAGTCCCATCCGTTCGCTTCCGCCACTATCATGAATTGAGTTTTGTAAACCTGCCACGAAGTTTTCCCATCAAATGTGGCAAGTTTAATGGACGGTCGAGCAACCGATGTGGGAGCGCCAAACTGTACAGAGCTGCTTTCCGCGATCGCCAATCTCCTTTCCATGTTTTTAATTTTCTCATCCACATGATTTTCAACTGTTGCGATACGGTTTTCTACTGTTTCAAACTTTTCATCAAAAGCATCAACTCGATGCTCTATCTCATTAAATTTGTTTTCCATCACAGTCTTTACCGAAGTAAGGTCGTTTTTAATTTCCTCTTGGTTAGAAGCTAAATCATTTTTCAGTACCATTAAATCACTTTTCAATTGTTCTTGATTAGCCGCAATGTCATTTTTTAATTGTTCTTGATTTGCAGTAAAACTTGCAGTCAAATCACTTTTTAATTGTTCTTGATTAGCCGCCATATCATTTTTTAATTGTTCTTGATTAGCCGCCATATCATTTTTTAATTGCTCTTGATTAGCCGCCAAACTTTCAGCCAAGTCACTTTTCGCAGCATTAATTGCTTCCAGAAGTTGTTTTAATTGGTCATCCATTGCGCGAGTAATCACCATAAAAACAAAGTCTATAAATTCAAACAGTCTTTATGAAAAAATGTCCAAAGTCACACTTACTCCAAGAAAGTCCAGAAGAAGCCCCACGTTGGGCGCCAATTGTAACGGATTCGGTGCGACTTCCACTTTCTTGAAATGAAGACACAGTTCTTGATAAAAACACAGGAAATTTATTTACACTATGTACAGGAAAGATCTTCAACAACTGCTAAATTATTCATCAGCAATTAAGCAATTATCACACAACACCGTAAACTCAACGTTTACACACGTATTTACTTCCAAATACGAAAACAACACAGCGAAAATGCCTCGCAATAAACAGAGCAAAAATGCACTCAGTTCGAACTCTCAATCGAAACTAACTGTTTATCCATCGCTAACGGCTTTTATACACCGAAAAGAATTTTCCACAACATTCTTACCTCTTCGCGAAATGCGTAGACCGTTATCAACGAAAAGAAAGAAAATAGGGGTCATATACTTTAGCCGAATGAAAAAGGGGTTGTATATTCATTACGGGAAACTATTTACAGGTTACGTTCCTACAATAATTACTATTTACAGAATTTGTAACAATATTGTTAATCAACCAAGTATATATATATATATATATATATATATATATATATATATATATATATATATATATATATATATACGAGAATATACATTTAATTGTTTCGTGAATTTATAAACAATAAAAATGCATTTTGTAAAATAAAAAAAAAACCTACTACAGTGGCTTTTATGAATCGCGATTGTTCTAAACAGTTTTGATTTCATTAAGCGGCTAACTCAGTAAAGCTGGATTTTATTATGTTTTTGACAATTTGATTAACTAAAGCGGTTGATTCAATTAGCCACTGATTCAATTAACCGACTTCCACTGTACTAGTTATTACCATTGCATTGTAATTTGCAGAGGAAAAGCGGTTTTTGCATACGATAAATACGCAGGGTAAAAATTTGTGAGACGTTAATACATTATTCTATAAATTTTAACAAGATTCAATCAATCCACAGTTACATGGGCACCGACATGAAAAATATTAAAGGAGGGGGGGGGGGGGGCTCAGATATTTTCCCCATGGTTTAGCAAGATATTTTCTCCATAGAAACCGATTTCAGTACGGATTAGAACTATGAAAGTTTGACGTTTTTAATAACTTATTCATTAATAGCTGGAGGAGAAATGTTTTTTACATTTTTGCAAACAAAAAAAAGGACTAAAAGCAAAAAAGTTCTTAGGCGCGGGGGGAGGGGGGAGAGCTTGAGCCCCCACTTGCCCCTTCCTTATATGGGCGTGCATGCAGACTTATTGGGTTCTTTTCAGCCCAAGCAACATTAGTGCTAGTCTGAGAAGGTAGCAAAACATGACATGAAATCATTTGAATTTCAAATATAGGTTTTAAATGATTTGTGGGTTGTTTTTCATCATAACCTAAAACGATAGCCAAAGGCAGTGACGAATCTAGCGGGAGCAAGCCGGGGCCCTTGCCCGGCAGTGTGGGGGGGGGGGGTGGCACTTCTGGGGGCGGTAAATTCATCCATTCCTGTTTTTTAGCTGGAGGAGAAATATTTTTACATTTTTGCAAGGAAAAAAAGCACTAAAAGCAAAAAAGTTCTTAGGCAGGAGCGGGGGGGGGGGGGGGGTTGAGCCCCCACTTTCCCCTTCCCCATATGGCCGTGCATGCACACTTATTGGGTTTTCAGCATGAATGGATAGCCCGAGCAACATTTGTGCTAGTTTGAGAAGGTTGGTCTTAGCAAAACATGACATGAAATCAATTGAATTTCAAATACAGGTTTTAAATTATTTGTGGGTTATTTTTCATCGCAACCTAAAATGATAACCAAATGCAGTGACAAATCTACGGGGGAGCAAAAGAAAGGGCCCTTGCCGTTGCTTCCCGGTTTGGGGGGGGGGGGCACTTGTGGGGGCGGTAAATTCATCCATTCGTGGTTTTTTTTTTCGATGGACAAAAATCCCTTTTCAGCTATTGATGCCAAAATAGAATCGGCTCTTATACCCTCTTAGTGCTACTTGTCGATCAATTTTTGTTTGATTCCATTCATTATTTCTTGAGATACAGCAGTCACAATTGACGACAAAAATGTTCTGTAGCTCAACCCCCGTTTGAGATATAAACACCAAAATTGAATCAGCGCCTGTACATGTTAAGGGCAACGTATGAACCAAATTTTTTTTTATTCTGCCAATTACTTCCTGGGAAATAGCAGTAACGCATAACTCAAGAAACGTCCGATTGCTCCACCCCCTTTGAGGAATTCGCGCCAAAATCCAATGGACACAAGTTTACATAGTGGCACATACGTGTACCGAATATCGTTCGATTTCATGCGGTTGTTTTTGCTCTAGAGCGGCCACAAAAAACTATGGTCACACACATACGTGACACACACACACATGGACAGACAGACATTTTTTGCGTGAAATTACGTCTTAAAGGACGTTACATTTTTTTCACAGATGAACTTAAGCAGCCAAACTTCATCTAAATACAAAATTTCCAGCTTACTAATTCCCATCATTTAATATTGATAAAAATTTTTTTAAAAAAACATAAGGTTATACGCTGTAAATAATCTTTCTGATTAGTGTACTGGTGAATATTGGCCATAAAATCTTTATCTGTACTAACGCAATTTAAGGATTTTTCCCCATCGTAAACAAAAAAAGATTTAAATATATTTTAACACTTTAAACGGGTTCCGGCTCGGGAGATTCATCTCAGTATTAAGATGTTTGGAAGGCGAGCAGAAAAAGGCACCACTCAGGCCTGTCATTTGGAAGTAGTCGCCCCCCCCCCCCTCTAAATTTATTCAAAAAATAAATATTTTTATACATAAGTGGGCGTGGTTTTTGTTGTTTTCCGATAAAATTTGCATTGTCTCCCCCCCCCCCTCCCGGCCGGAAAACTTTGAAATGAGGGCTTGGCACCACTCTGATGCTAAAATGAACAGTTGCCGATTAATCATATCGCAATTACAAGGAGCCCCCATGACCATAAGGGCTCAAAAATGCACATGAAGGGTGTTCAAAAATGCAGTTTGCAAAGTTTTGTCAGAAGTGTCCACTTCCCCTAAATGCCACAAAACTCTCCAAAGAGAAAACTTTTTAGTGGGGAGTGTTTTTTTTTTTTTTTTTGATAACTCCCCATCTCCAAATTTCAATACGCAATGACCCCTCCCCCTCTGTTTGGGCATCTCTGGTTTTGAGTTCGATAAAGAGACCCCCATTAAATGAATATACAATGCCAATTCTTTGCAATTGAGCAGAAGGATTCAGATTGCTTGAAAAGAAGGCAGTGGAGAAAGAGAAGAACAGCTGGCAGCAATGGCAAAATTCTCTATGTATACTGTGGAGACGAAGAAAATAAGAACCACTTATTTCTCTAATAATCTTGAAAAAAGCACTAGACCAGATATCCTGTGCACCATAACATCATTGAATGCAGACAGAAAACCCAAGGGGAATATCACGTGCGTAATTCACCTGTCCAAACCGGTATTCTTTAATAATGGAGTTGATGTATGCCGACTGCTCATTCTCTCACACGTCCAGTTTGTCAACCTTTTTATGTTCTTGGGATTTATTTTCAGTATTATTGTTTGCGAACCTGTTATAGCTAGTGCTGCCATCTATTGACAGATGTGTTAACTACTCAGCACACTGAAAAATCGACTTTAATTTCCATATTATTTTCTAATGAAAAACATATTTCGACAACATGCGTTTTACTCACAGCCTGATAACTGACTAGGCCAAGGGCACCCGTTTTTCAGGGACCTTCAAACGGCTAAAATTGTTTTAGCCAGTGACTAAAAATTAATGGTTTGAAGGTTTGACTCATAGGCGTCTGGCGTTTCAAAAAAAATGGAGATTCAAAAGAAGTGTGGAGGCTAGAGGGAGAGATCTAAAAATTGGACTTTTCCCCTCTTTATCTTTATTTTTTAAAATAAAATTAAGCTTTTTTATTGAATTTTAAAACTGCTGATTAAATGACCTGAAAAAAAAATGTGGAATTCGGCATCAAAATGCAAAACGAATGGCCACTTTAGATTTCCCCTTTCAATTCAAACTTCCATTTTTATGAAATAACGTCAGAACATTCTATTTATCTGGAATATTAAATTTTACAATCCGCCGAGTAAAAAATCATTTTTCAATCGATCGTTAATTCTTAACTCTGAAAAGTGAGGAAGCAAGGTCCTGTGACTTTTAAAAGTGAGGGGGTAGATGCCCCCTTGACCCCCTGAACGATCCCCTACGGTTTGACTGCCCGAGAGGCCCAGAAAATTCTTTTTACTTCTTTAATTTTTATTAGTTTAGTATTTCATTTTATTTAGTATTTATTTGGGGGGATAGGGCCCCTCTCCCCCCAACACAGATACAAGAGTTATTACTATAATTAGTCTTTGTACAAGACATCTTTTTAAAGAAAAACAGGAGAAACTGTTTCAAAAACTGAGTATAGTTCGTGATTCACATGTTTCGGCTTGATAATTGACTATGTAGAAATAAATTAAAGATATTTATATGAATATTTAAACTAGCGCTAGTTTGTGAAAAATCGGATATGCTTGAATTAATCAGATAGTTTTGAGGTTAAATCAAGGAAATTGAGCTTTTAGCACTTGATAATCAACAAATGAGATGCAAAAAAAGAAGAAAAAGAAAAGAGATTTATTTTATCAATTCAATTATTTTCAACAACTGGGTGGTTTCTCTCTGTCAAAAGTACTACTTTTAGTCGTTGAAATGGATAGAATGAGCAAAAAAAAAAAAAAAAAAATAATAGTAACATGGACCCAGAAAATGCTTTTATTTTCCCAACAGTTTTTTTTTTAATTAATTTTTTTAAGTGTCCAATTTTTCGAACGAGGCGTGGTCTTTATGACGTCACAAATGATGCACTTTGCCGCATCTTTCTACTATGTTTCCACGTTGAGATGATCAAGCAGCGAATTAAAATTTCGCTCTATGCTTGCTATCAACCATATCGTTGCCAATACACGTGAGTAAAGATGCGAAATAAATATTTTGCACTGTGAATGGCAACACAGAATGGCATTTCATCATTTGTGATGTCATCCGCAGAAGCGTTAAACGATGAAAGAGCACCGATTTAAGTAATTTTTTTTAAAAATATTAAACTTAAATAAATTATTTAAAAAATGGTCAGATTCTATGTTTTTAAGCATGCTCTTTCAGAAAAAAAAACTTTTAAAATTTTGGAAACGACCCCATTTGTCTTTAACTCAACGCTAAGTCTCACAATACACACACTCTAAACAATAACTGTTACTTAGCGATTGTCAAGCAATGTAGCATTAAAACGATTCTTATGGGGTGGAACACATACAAAATTTTAAAAATATTTTTAAAAAATTCATAGTAGCATAGAAAAAAACAGAAAAGGAAAAAAAAAACATTGGTGCTTGTTTCATTAATTGCCTCTGATTTCCAGAAACCAATTTCTGAATATTTGGCTGCAAATTTGTGACATTGGTAGTTTTGGATTTGGAACTTTATTCTTGGGTTTCAAATTGTAGCACTGAACAAGAAAACCGGCTGCATGAACAGCTTCAGGAACTGCATGTGGCCCACAGCCCTTAGGTTGGGCACCACTGTATTGATGCAATGATATTTCAATAAATGAACACATTTTGGTTGAATGGCATGTAAGCGGAACTACTCACAGCAGGAGCATAAATGTATACAAGGGGCAAATGCTGCAAATATTTTCCAAAAATAACCCTTGAAATAAAGAAAAGAGGCTTTAACAAACATTTTTCCGACTTCAGAACAATCTTTTTAAAGGAAGACTTTTTAGTATAACTCCTCAGTGTCTGATTGTAAATTAAAAACAACAGTAAAAGATTGACTGTGTAAAAATAAATAGAAGGGCTGCATTAGGGCTTTTCCCAATCATGTGAAAATTAGCACTCATTTTCAAAAAAATGAATGCAATAAGGTTACAAGAAATTAAATACAAAATTTTACTACCAGTCATTTAAGAGAGCAAACAACAGTGAAAACATTACTACTAGCAAAAATTAACTTTTTGCAAAAATCACAATCGTAGAAACTAACCCATTACAAAAATGAATGCAATAAGGTTACAAGAAATTAAATACAAAATTTTACTACCAGTCATTTAAGAGAGCAAACAACAGTGAAAACATTACTACTAGCAAAAATTAACTTTTTGCAAAAATCACAATCGTAGAAACTAACCCATTACAAAAATTGCAATCACAAAAACTAAACATTTCATGCAAAAATGTGAACATCACATATTTCTGATCTTGAATATGTTTATTACATTTCAGTTTAATACTTTTAAAATCTTTCAAAAAAAATAAATGCAGTAAAATGTTTCTATTTTTTCCCTCGAAAATAAGGGGCATACTAAACAAACTTAAAAAAATTTTTTAACAAATTTACACCCGATGAAAAAAAAAGAAAGAGTTTTTATGTATTTCAGTCATTTTTTCTCTAAAATAGTTGCTGTTTTTTGCAACTAATTCCAAAATAGTCATTTTTAGCTATATTTTGTCTTAAATAATGGCCATAGTTGCCTTTCTTTAAAAATAGTAGCAATAGTCGCTTTTTCAGTCAACAGTGGCAAACCAGCGGGTTTCACCAGTCTTGTATTTGAAAAGAAGACTTTACGAGCCTTGAACCACATCAAGCTTTCTCTCTAAAGATGCATAAATGATGAAAAGTTAATTAGGAATCATTTCTCATTACAGTACATGGTGTATTAATGAGTAGACCAGGGCTCTGGACGGTCACCCAGATTGCCTGGCGCTGGAGCCACCCTAGGTTAACTGATGATCAGACTTCAAGAATCCTGGATGTAACAAAATTCTGAATTTATGTTAATTCACACCAGATATGAGCACAGGTAAAGTGATTTGAGTGCATAGATCGAAGATCATAACTCAGTTGCAACAGGGATCAAAAGTTGTTTGTTCGGCTCCAGAAAATTGGATAAAATTGGTTAGACTGTGAGGCACTGCTTCCAGATTCATCGTGGCAATTAAGCAGTCAGGAAAAAATGTGAAGATTGAGCTGAGATTCTACAGTGCACTTACGTCCCTGCTTTCACCCAATTACACAGTTTCTGTCTGCTTTAACTAAATTGAATTATTATTTTTATCTTGCTCAAACCACTTATTTGTGACTCATCTATTTCACTAGCATTGTTGCCTGTTGGCAGTGTTATTCCACAACAGGTAGCAGATTTGGGTTACATTAATCGATTTGACTATTTTTGGTCCTACTTAGCTAATAAAAATTAAAAAAGCATAAAACTGTACTATCTCTTATTTTCCCACACAACTTTTGGAAATGTTTTGAGTTACAAAAATAAATAAATAATAATAATAATAATTTACTCAAAATGATGCAAAAATTGATATTAAAGTAAAGTTGCAACATAAATTTAATAATAATTGCATGTATGAGCGAAAAATTATTTTTAAAAATTTAGAAGCTAAAGTGAGAATTATCTTTATGAAAACAAATTATGAGAACAACATATTTTACAAATAAAATTGTGAAAGAAACGATAAAAATTTACACCTGTTTCAGGTTTACAAAAAACTGATTCTTTTAAGGGGAAATCAGTTTAGGAGGCAGAAATTTTAGTGTTTTTCGTGATTTTTTTCAACACGGAAGGAATAATCAAAATTTGTTCAATCTTGAAGGATATTTTACTCATATTTTGAAGCACACTTTGTAATTCTTTCAAGTCATTTCTGCCAGAAATAGAAGGGTTAGAAGCTGATGTCCATGGATGGTAGCTATCAGAGCTTGTTATTGGTGTGCATTTCTGAAGTCACAATTTTTATCTGTTATCATTACAATTTCTTTTATTGTTAATGGTTTCTGGTTTACAGAAAAAAAAAACATTTCATGCTTTTGAGGTGTTTGATCACAAAATGCACATTTTTCTACCATTTTTGTTCGCCTTTTTCACATAAAAAAATATTTTTTATAATAATATCATCCCAGAAATAGGTTCATATAGAGTGTAATTGAATAAAGAATATTAACACAAAATTTCAGAATGATTGGCCAATAAAGTTTTGTGCTAGAATGCACACCAGTTGAAAAAATGTGGTTTCGAGAAAAACGCAATAGAAAAAAGTGCTGTGAACATTTTTGAATCTTCAGTTTTTTAAGTGCTCATAGGATTGGAACTAAACTGAATTTTAAATTGAAATTTTGGTAACATATTCTTGAATAGTTCTACTAACATTTTATGACATAAAAAAATACGTCTAAACTGGTTCTCCCCTTAATGCAAAAGAAAAAGCATATAGATGACAAGGCATCAGAAAAAGTAAAGATGTGTTCTCATCTTTACTTTTTCCAGATGCAGTCATAAGCTTCCTCCGCCCCCCCCCCCCTTGTTAAAAAAATTGTTCCTTGTAGCCCTGAAACACTTATACGAAAGCCCTATTGCTAATTGTCCTCATTGTGCAGTTTTTACATTGTGCTTACATAGGGGCGGATACAGATATATTTTTTGGAGGGGGCAAAGGAAATTGAAAAGCGGCTCCCCTCCATACAATGTTTCATAAAAAAGTGTTCGTAATTTAATTTTTAAATGTTTTTTAGGATCTCTGTTTTAGAAAGCCAATTAATCTACTTTTAAGCACATAAATATTTTGCACTAATATACTTTGAATGTGGACGTAAAATATTTCTAACATTTCAAGCCAGTTTTATATAATTTCACGGAGATGCTATAAAATGATTGGTTTTAATTAGGAACATTGTAATAATGCTAATAACTTGAGGGCAAGTATATTAACAAAACCATACTTGAGTTTTTATAAATTAATTTATATTTTAACAACAAAATAACATGTAATTAAGACATTCAAAGCTATTAAATACATAAGTTTTATCCAAGAATTCAAAAACTATTTCTTTGCTAATTTTTAAGTCATTGCTGATTTGTCTTAAAACCATGATATAGTTGGGATAACATTTTGATGCTACATGCCGTTTCCATTAATATTTTTGTTTTTTCAAGACACTACCATGTGATTTCTTTTATTTTGCATTTTTTATAAGCTGAAAAAGAAATATATTATTTTGCAAAAAAAATTCCTGAATTGAAATAATTGTTCTATGTAATTCTACACATTTTTTGTTTTTAATGTTGATTATTGATTCAATAAATGAAGAATTATTGGACCAATCGCGATATTACGTTTCCTTGAATTCAAAACCAGTGACTGCCATTCTGACCGCTGACTTCAGTATTACTTCTTTAGCAAACAAAAATGCTTTAATTCAAATATGCTGTGAGTGTTTTATGTTATCTTTAAACAACTGAAAAAAAAAAGCCTTATGTTGTAGAGAAGTCAATTAAGAAATAATAAATGAAATAGGTAAATTAATTTATCCTTTTGGGAGGAGCCCAGACCCCCTGATTCCCCCTCCCCTAAAATCTGCAACTGTGCTTACAATTTTTATACATTTTTCTAATTAAACAAGAGTTTTTTTTGCAATATGGGGATAACAACTTTTTATCCCTCACAGCCTGACATAAGAAACAAAACAAGCAATATCAAAACAGGGGGCTCCCAACACATTTTAGCTTCAGAAAAGGGTAAAAGAGGACCATTTTCAATCAAAAAGGGGACTAAAGAGGACCAGTTAGGATCAAAAAGAGGACCTTGGGAGGACCACTCATAGTTAAACCCATGAAGCACCAAAAGGCAAATTAGTTGCCAGCTGCTAAATTTGTGAAGATAATTCGTTAATTTACTATAATAACGAGAGATACAATTCTTTTATCACCAGTGAAACTGATTTTTTTTTATCCATTGATAAAAGTGCAAAACATAGGGGGGGGGGGCACTTAGTTCAGCACTTAAGGCAGCCTCTTTAGAACTAAATAGGCATAATGATACATTTTCACGTCTCACTGAAGGATAGGTGAAGTTGCACGACTTCATCTTTATTTAGTTTAATATTATTTTTATGTTTTTCTGTCTTTTAATGTTTCTTAATATAGCGTTATCATACACCAAACAAAAAAAAAACTTTATTCTCTTGTTGTTTTCCCCAGTCTCTAATTTTGTTCCCATCTTCATCAGTTTCATCTAACCATTTGCTGAGAAATTTGCACTTCCTCATGACTCACACTGAAACCTAAAAAATATTGTTTTTATTTTCAACAAAGCTACAACTGAGTTTATAACAAAATTATTTTATATTTGAATTTTAAATTTAATCTCTTTATCACACAGTTCATACCCTTTAAGGAGAAAAAAAAATTTAAGCACTTTTCAAGTGTAAAAAAATGTTTTTCAAGGTACTACCCTAAATTCGCACTATAAATATTACATGCAGATTTCATTTAATGCTAACATATAAATAAAAGAAATTAATATAAAAAGTATACGAAAACAAACTGCTTTTTCTACAAGAGACACTTTAATAAAAGATTTACTGTATTGAAAGTTTTCCTAAAAATGTCTGAAATGCTTAATCACAAAGAGAAGCAGATCAACTTAGATTTAAAAAAAAACTCCATGATTGCAAGACCATGAGTGCTTTGAACTTTTATGCGGGTGGGGGGGGGGACGATTGTACCACCTTTATAAAATTTTATATTTCAACTTTGTTTTAAATACAAAAACTAAGTTAAAATGTTATGCACTCAATTGTTTACATTTAATATCCCCCCCCCCTATAAGAAACAGTAATAACCGAAAATAAGCTAATAATAATTAAACTTAAGTTTGCAAGTTAAGGTTGCAAAACTAGAAATTTGAATTTAAAAAAAAATTAATTTTTTAGTTATTTAAATAAAAATTAAAACGAGTTAATCTAATGCAGCATGTCAAAACAACTTCAAATTGCCAAAAATATAAAAATATTTATTAGATGCAAAACGATTGAAAGCTCAGATAAGCAAATTTTCACGAACCAAGTTCAATTTTGGCATACTTTCCATAAAATAAATTTATTTATTTTCTACTAAATTAAACACAAAACATGCTAATCTTAGGTAGCATTTGGGAAAATAACATTCGATTGGGCAAAATATTTTAATATTTTCATGATGCAAAAAGATTGAAATTTCAAACACTAAAACCCATTTTCCGCGAAGTCCAAGTAAGTTCAATGTTGCCATGATTTCCAAAATAATTACTTCGTTAATTATTGAAATTAAGTGAAAAATAAGTTAATCTAAAGTAGTATATGTCAAAATAACTTCCTATTGTCATAAACATCAAAATATTTACAAGTTGCAAAAGGATTGGAATTTCAAACGCGAGAATCAGTTTTCCGCGAAGTGCGAGTAAGTTCAATGTTGTGATGGTTTCAGAACTAATTCCTTCGTTAATTATCAAAATTAAACAAAAAATAAGCCAATCTAAAGTAGTATACGTCAAAATAACTTCCCATTGTCATAAACATTAAAATATTTACAAGATGCAAAAGGATTGAAATTTCAAACGCGAGAAGCAGTTTTCCGCGAAGTCCGAGTAAGTTCAATGTTGTCATGGTTTCCAAACTAATTCCTTCGTTAATTATTGAAATTAAACGAAAAATAAGCTACTCTAAAGTAGTATATGTCAAAATAACTTCCTGCTGTCAAAAACATCAAAATATTTACAAGATGCAAAAGGATTTTAATTTCAAAACGCGAGAAGCAGTTTTCCGCAAAGTTTGAGTAAGTTCAATGTTGTCATGGTTTCCAAACTAATTCCTTCGTTGATTATTGAAATTAAACGAAAAATAAGCTAATCTAAGGTAGCACATGTCAAAATAACTTCCGATTGTAAAAAACTTCAAAATATTTACAAGATGCAAAAATATTGAAACTTCAAACACGAAAGCAATTTTTCGCAATACTGCATATCGAACCTATGTTCAGAAAATTGCACTGATGAAATATTTTTAAAAGAATTACAAGCAATCTAAAGTATGCTTTAGATTGCTTGTAATGATTTTTGAAAGAATCAAGCAATAAAGAAACTTTCCATACTTTTTCAAGGCTTTCAAGCACTTGGAAAAAAAACTATATTTTTCAGGAACTTTTCAAGGTTTTTCAAGGGCGTAAAATTTACGAACATATATGCGCCTGTAAAAAAAATGGCGCATGCGCCACGAGATTACTTCCGAATTTATTTGCAAAAGAGGTGGTTCATAGCAGCGTTACTATTACAGTCAACGCACGACACAACAGTCTCAAGAGCTTGGGATCCAATGAAAACTTTGAGATGAATATTCGAGTTATCGAGATCCGAGATCGGAAAGTTCATTCGTTATTGCAAACGTGAGGCTGCAATTCCGAGAAATATCGGTAGCACCCTGCTCCGCGATTCGACGTCATAACTCTTCCCCCAAACCTCTTTTTTATGGATTTCCATGCTGCAGCGGTTGAAGGAGTAATGACGTCAATCTGAAGCGAAATAATACGGGAAAGTCAGGTTAAGGCGCCGCGGCCGCGTGTTTGGGTGTACAGTATCTTTGAACACAATGGAAACTTTTAAAATCTGATTTTTAAGTAAAAACAATATAAAAGCGGACTAATCGGACCAAAATGTTAAAAAGCGGTCTAAAGCGGACTTAACCTTAAAAAACGGACTTTGGCGGGAAAAGCGGACCATTTGGGAGCCCTGAAATAAATATAATTTAGTAACATAATAGATCTCGCCCACAGATAAATATAAGGAAAGTGGCAACTATGCAAACGAACATACGGTTCTATTAATATTATGCAATGGCCATCACCTGACAGAATCGGGGCGAAGGTGGAGGGTGGTTACTAGGCTGTTTGCAATGGGGTCATTTACAAAATTTTAAAAGTATTTTTTTCTGAAAGAACATGCTTAAAAACGTAGGATCTGACTATATTTAAAATTATTTGACTAAGTTTAATATTTTTAAAAAAATACTTTGATCGGTGGGCTTTCAGTGTTTACGTTTCTGCCGATGACATCACAAATGATGAAATGCCATTTAATGTTGCCATTCACAAAGCATAATATTCAATTTTCATCTTTACTCACGTGTACTAGCGATAATACGGTTGATAGCAAGCGTAGAGCGCAACATTTAATACGCTTCTTGATTATCATAGCGTGGAATTGCGGCAGACAGATGCGCCAAAAGTACATCATTTGTGACTTCATAAAGACCACACCTTGCTTGAAAAATCAGACATTAAAAAAAATGAATTAAAAAATAACTGTTGGGAAAATTAAAGTATTTTCTGGATACATGTTATTTTTGTTGCTTATTCTACTAATTTTAGTGACTAAAAGTAGTACTTTTTACTGAAGGAAACAACCCCATTGTGGTAGTTTAAGAGGTAAATCAGGCTGGAATCAGTGCACCATGAGGACAGCCTTATAAAAATGCTAATAAAATTAGGTAGAAGATAAAATATTAAGAAAATGCTTTATTTTCTTTGAGTATTGCTTTTGAAAACAGTACAACAGATTCAATTTTTTCCAAACTTCTTTCTTTCCCAAGCATAAATAATATTTCGCCAACTCCAGGCCCATCCTAAAGTAAATAAAACAAATTTTCAAAATGAGTAAATAAACACTTTGACAAGTTGCAGCCATAGTACATCAACATTTTCAAATAGAAAAATAATGCATTTAATTAATATTAAACAAAGCAGACCTTAGCAACAATTCAGTTAGACTACAAATGTCAAAGGATTATCAGATTAATAATATTGCAGTTAACCAAAATACAACTGATAATGTTAGCAACTGATCACTTCTTGATGAGCTCATATGGAAAATCAGAAGAGCAATTAAAAGCAAATTATGCACATGTATACATATGTATACATGTACATAATTTGAATTTATAGTTGAATTATTTAAAGTGCAAATATAGAAAATATAAACACAAATAAAATAGTAAGCACACTAGAATGCATAACAACAAAATAAACTAAATTAAGTAGATGAAGATAGAACTCATCATCAGTGGAAGTTTTATTTTAGGGTCAAACTAAATGGAGGATGTCTAGTTTCTGAAAAAAAGTAAACATTAAGAAATACATTGGGCTAAATGCACCACATGTGAAAAATGAATGTAGATATTTTAAACTAAAACCTAAAACTAAAACACTGGGGTTTCGTCTCTGTTATTAGAAGCAAACGGCTACACTCCACTGTACCACCAGAAAACATTCAAAGTCTTACCTATATTTCCGGGTCCTACAATTCCATTATCAGCATGTCAGTGAGTGTACCAGACAATAAAAAAATAAAATAAATCAGTTCAAAAAAATAAATAATCATCCGACAAAATCTAGTCCATAAAATGTGCAGGGTCGACCGAGGAATGAAATTCATTAGCATCAATAACTTGAATATTCTTGGTCTTTAGTTTTACACCACAAATGGTGAACACTAGTTTAAACCTAAGAGTTCAATCTTCTAATATATTTTACGGCTGGAATTTTTTCATAAAACCGATTCATTCAAATAAAAAAAAAAAAAAAAAAAAAACTAATTTAAAAATTCAGAAAACTTCATAGAAATGTACTTTCTTATATTCACTGCATAAAATTTGTTCTATAAGGTAAGTTCTATAAGTGCTTATGAATTCAACATTACTAAAAATTAAAAAAACAAAGAAGTACTACCTTTTTGCCAGTTAATACTATTCTTAAAGCTCTCATAAGATGTGCATAAGGAACTTTCAACTGCTTGCTAACATCTTTCACAAGCAATACAGTGTTTTCTTCATTAAACTCTGTTTCAGACACATTTGATAAAGATTCAGCAACAGAAGGCAAAGCTGTTAAGAAAAATATCAAATGAATGATAATATTTCTTCAAATGAACTAAAATGAAAAAAAAAAAAGGTTTAAAATGAAAACATTTTGCAACTTAACACTAGAAAGATGGAGGGGCCTGTGCGGTCCCTTGCTTACTTTGTTGATCAATAATTTGAAAAAAATCAAGACGGAGCTTAATGGAACTTTCTGACTTTTCATTATATGTCACTCTTTGAATGCTTGTTTAATTATTTAGTCATTCGCCTCATAGTACTGTAAATATTGATCCTTATACCTAGAAAGAAGGGACAACAGTGGTTCCTAAGATATTTCACAATATTTTTTTTTTCTATCTCCTAATAGATTTAGCATAAAAAAATTGCTATTCACCCTACTTTAACCTATAACTTCCTCTTTATGCAGCCGTGGGACATACAAATGGTATGAGCAGTACCGATTGCTTACCACCCAAACGGTTGTAATTGCTCTTGAAAAGAGAAACTAATTCCAGATTTGGCAAGTAAAGACAAGGACTGAAAATAATTACAGTCTAAGATTTTATTTAGGTGCATCAGGCTCGTTGACTCACTAAAAATTTAAAAAAGAATTCACCACAAAAATGGGTAGGCGCCACACTGGTCTCTTCCATCTTTTTAGGTGCACAGAAAATTTCAGTCTTTCTGGTGTTAAAACCATTTAAAATCAAAAAAAAAAAAAAAACAGTAAAACGCCATTGAAGGGTCTGTAACTTATATTGTTTCATCTTCGCCTAAATTTAATCGTACCTTTTATAATAATATACTTAATTTATATAATGCAAAGCTTCGGCGCACAATACTTTCTCTCTCTAAAATACCCCGACTTTCTACCTTAATCATATTTTCTGTTCCTGTTTCTCCTACAAGGGAAACTTCTGTAAGGCAAAAGTTAGTCAAATGTGTGACAAACGGACTGGAGAGTCTCCGCCACGAAATGTAAATGAAGAGGCTATATGTCATACTTGAACTGGTTAAAAGCGCAAGTTGTGCTATGAGTAAGGTTGTCACCAGTTCATTCAAACGTCAGTCTAATTTAAGTCGAGTTGACTGTTCAAGGAGTTCCATTTTAGCAGCTACAAGCGCAAAAATCTTTTGGTTAGCTGGATTACATCCGGTCATTCTACTTCTAGTTTGGGAACGAGTCAACAGTACAGGTAATCTTCATTCAACGGACTTGAAAGACACTAGGAAAGTAACTTTACACTCATTCTTTATAATCTCAAAGGACTATGCTTTTGTATTTATAGATTTAATTTAAGGCAATTATATTCAGTCAAAGATTCAATGATTCTCTTCAGTTGTTTGCTAGCCAAGAAGCAGCATTGTAAATAGTGTAAATAAAAGAAGGATTTTTATTCAAGATGTTCTCTGTCTCAGTTTAAAAAACTAAGCTAAATTGAACAGACAAGCATCATACACAAACAATGGCAAGGTCAGTCAAAGGTCATTTTAAAATTCTCTTTAGGTCTGGTTTGGTTGATTAGTATTTCATTCTTCAATTTTCGTCTTCAAGCATCCCTGCTTTTCTAAACACACTATACTGTTCTGTTTCTTAAAAACTTAAAAAATCTCGGAAGTGAAAGGCACAAAGAAGAAGAAAAGATGAAATTAAAATGAAAAATTGGGAATTTTTGAAGAACATGAGAGTAAAGCTAACTTATCTTTCTAACGTTTTAAAGTTCAATAACTCTGAATTTTCCTTGGGGTTTTCATTTTAACTCAAAAAATAGTAAACAAAGAAACTCAACTTAAATGAAATAAACTTAAAAAAAGGTAGAATGAAAAAAAATTAAGTTCTTTTAACATTTTAATAATTTCATTACATAATTAAAATTTTAACTATATATATATATATATATATATATATATATACAAATCTTGTTGTTTTTTCTCAAAATGTTACCTTGTAAAGCTGTATCTTTTACTTTCAGTTCAGAAAGAGTTGATATTACACTATCTACATTTCTTTGGGTCCACAAATATTCCATATCATCACTCATTAATTCTAGTAGATTGTTTATTCTGTCCTAAAAAGTAAACAAACTAATTAAAATATAATTTTTTTCAAGTAATTATTGTAACATTTCTAGAAGTGAACAAGATTAGCAAAAGTATAAATTGAATTTCATCATACAACTGTTCTATGAAGAAGAAAAAATAACATTATACATTGCATTGTAAATTACGCAGTATCAATTCAGTAGGCATTCAGTGTCCAGAGCATTTACATGATAAAAAATTGTGAATATGACACAAAAGGTAAGGGTGAACCTGTAGCACTGCCAGAAATAACCTTCTGTGTAGGGTTTTGGTCAAAACCACCTCAAATTTACCAAAAATTCTTCATTAATATGTTGCAGATTCGCCTTTTGCATGTAATACAGCTTGGATTCACCTAAGAATGGAGTCATAGAGTTAGAGGAATTTCACACCATTTTTCATGAAAATATTGTGAAAGGTCTTGGAGAGATGCTGGTGGAGGATATCAATTCCATATTGTATGCTCTAAAATTGGCCAAAATGGCTCAACTGTTTTGAGATCAGGTGACTGTGAGGGTAAAGGCAAATAATTTAACTTCATCCTCGCGTTCATCAAACCATGATTGGACAAGACTCGCAACGTGGGAAAGTGCATTACCATCCTGGAAATTTCAATCTACTGCAGGAAACAAAGTTTGCATCATAGGATGGACTGGGTCAGCTAGAATTTCTTTATACTTATCCCTAGTGTTACTTCCTTCCAGGGTTACTATTAGCCCAGCTGAAAACCATGACATGGCTGCTTATATCTCCACTGATCCACCTCTCTGCTTGACAGTTAGAAAGAGAAAATCACGATTATATGCTTGTGCGGGTGTCTGTCAAGCCTACTCCCACTCTGCTGTAGAGAAAAATATAAAAGACAATTTGGCAGACCATATTACTCTCTTCCACTAATGAATTACCCAGGTTTTGGAAGTGTAACACCTCTTTAAACGACATTTGACAGTAACATGTGTAAACAGTGGCTTGATTATTACAGCTCTGCCATAAATGTTCTTTACGAAGGATTATTATTATGAAGATACTTTCCAACTGTAATCATTGATGCTGGAAAATCCATATGCCGATTGAGTTCTGCAGTCACTTTTGATACAGTTGTTTACTTTTCAGACATTATAATCTGCTCCAATACCTGTTGTCTCTTACATTGAGCTTCACTTTCTGTCTGCTATTATTTTGCTTTGATACTCTTGTCTTGCTGCCCAGCGTGTATGCTGTCGTGACTTTAGACACTGTGCCTCCAAAAATACATAAGAGTTTTGATGTTTCGGTCACACTCCAGCTAGAAGGTCTCCTACAATTTGACCTTTTTGAGAATCTGAGAGATCTAACATTTTACGGTTTTCAAAATAAAAAACAAGACTTTAAGAACTTCAATAAAGCTACCACGTACTATCACAATATGTACATTTTCATTTATATAAAAAAAAAGATAGTAATTATTACATTTTTATGCTAACGAAACGCATTCAAAAATGTTACTGTTATTTACTGTTGCTTACATTATTTTGATAACTACCTGCATATAAAGTATAAACTACCATATTAGGATTAGCAACATGTATTAAAATTAGGGTATGGAAAAAGGGGAATGAACCAAAAACCCACCCCAGGCTGCTCCCACTTGGCAAACTAACAATTATCTAATCACATTATCAAAAGTTGTAGGGTAACGGCACCAGTAACAGACATCCTTAAGACATCGGCTCTCTTGGCTCCCTTAAGAGGATTTTCGCCACCAGCTTATGTGATTCCTATTCCGGCATGATGAGTGCTAAAAAGCTCGAAACTGTCGTCCTCGGATGGAATAACTGAGCTGCGTTGTGTATTTTAAGTATTTCTGCCTTAGCCCTGGCTTTAGGGCGGTAACTTACTACAAAATACCATGCCTTGCCATCAATCTTTGAGTTGAACCCCACCATTGCTGCGGTCACTCATCTGGTATGCTAATTCTACATTAACTACCAGTTTGTTTGGCTCTCTTGGCTCCCTTAAGAGGATTTTCGCCACCAGCTTATGTGATTCCTATTCCGGGCTGATGAGTGCTAAAAAGCACGAAACTGCAGTCCTCGGATGGAATAACTGAGCTGGTGGTGTATTTTAAGTAAAATGAGCATCGTTCAAACATTAGAAATACCTCCAGCATGCAATCATATCAACATTTTACAATGAAAAATGATGGTTGAAAACACTCGCCTTCTTAACGTAAACTGCTAGCTGCAGCATGAAACACCAGCTAACCTAGAGATGGCTATTCATAACCTTACACTACTGCCTTGTAAATGCCTACTGACTCATGAAGTTCACTCTAATAACACTAGATGACTGCGCCGTATTCATCAGCCACACTAACATCAGTTTAACCTGCCTAAAATTCTTATTATTTAAATCCAAACTTATGACTGTCTGTTACTGGTGCCGTCACTCTACATGACAAAAAAAAAAAAAAAAAAACTTACTTTGTGACATAATAAAATTTTTTTGATGTAAGCATCTGATATGTTGCTTTCTTCCCCTTCATACCTGAATTTAAAGAAAAATATCTTTATATGTAATGCACAAATCAAAATATTAACTGAGATTTTAAAACAAAATGTGATGGATTAAATTCAAGCAAAAGATTTATTATTGGAACTTAAAAATATTGAAAAAAAAGTAGAACAAAAAATTAAAAAATACAGTCAGACCTCCATATATCGAACTTCCACATATTGAAATTTTCTATATATCGAAATCCCAGCAAATTTCTATGTTCATTACATAGAAAAATTGTTCCTATATATCGAAAAAAGCTCTATATATATCGAATTCTTTTTCGAGACAATCGTAGATTTTTTTTTTCCACTAGCCACTTTGTCTCATGAAAAATGAAGGTTAGGGGAGAAAATTATGGGTTATGGGTTTATTAAAGGTTGCTACGAAACTCATATGAATCTGGGGTTGAGGGGTGTGTAGATAGGTCGTTGTTTCATTCTGAAGTTCTTAAATTCCCTCAAGTTTATTTCAGATCTTAGTTGTAACCAGTAACATTTTAAAATCAGTTTCAAGTTCTCCATTTTGTCTGTTGATTATCATTCGTAATCTTTTTAGCTACAGTAAAAATCATTCAAGTTAAGTAGATTGATTTTTTACCTTTCTTTCGATTACATTGTCAAAATGAAAATCCCCTAATGTTCTGGATCAAGTTTAATTGAAGAAGAATGAAGATGTATGAAGGAGCAAAAACATGTAATTTCTGTTAATTTTTTAATTATTAACTTTTTTTTAATCCAATGCTCATATGAATTAGAAATTGGGTTTCATACACGTAAATTATCTTTAATTTCAATGTTTTAGGAGACTTTTAGGATAAAATAAGATCGTTTCTATACTATATCGAAATTTCTATACATCAAATTTTTTCCCGACAATTTGCCACTTTGATATATGGAGTCCAACTGTATATATATATATATATATATATATATATATATATATATATATATATATATATATATATATATATATATATATATATATATATATATATATAAAGAAATAGATACATTGAAATCTGGAAATGCTAAAGATTGAATGATTTGAAACTGAGAACTTAAAAAACTGAAATATACAGTGAAACATGGTTAACATGAAAACGCTTACCATGAAAAATGGATTAACGGGAAGTGATATAGCAGTCTGGACAGTATACTCTGTAATTTAATAAATTTTTTATCACAAAATTCTTTTAACATCAAAAATTATTTCGGCCCCTTAAGTTTTGTGTTAAACGTGTTCTAATGTAACTAGATTTTTAAAAACTAGTATATAAATAAATAAAAGAAAAAAACAATGAGATGAGGAGATAAAGGGGATGTGAATTAAAGATTTAATTTAAAAAAGCTCCCATTATGTCATTATCTAATAAAGTTTTTTGCTGAAGATCCCAGTCAGCAGCCAATTATAGCTTCAAAATCTCAACATCGACAACTTCACAACATTTATATTAGAATGACAAAATAAAAATGGTAACAGAAAATAATGTCTTCTGTACTGCTGGAACCACCTTACATTTTGTGGTTGTTTGCTAAAAAGGATGAATGTTTCCTCCAAGATTTCATTAGTGTGGATCCCAAAATCCTGATCATGACTCTGCTATAATATATACAGCATCCTCAGTGAGAATCGCTTTCAGTAAATCAATGAGGCTTAAGTCACATAGTTTCATCACTGAGAGCAGTCCCTATGATATAATTGAAAAACTAATCAATCTGCTATTCCACTCATTTTATGAAACTCTTTATTTATTCATTTATTTCTTAAATTGTGAAGAGAACATGATACTGCTAGTAAAGTATTTCTCATTTTTTAAGTTCTATTTTTATTAGAAACTGCAGTAAAATTATGAAAGATGTGAACATTGTTGCCAATAAAGTAATTATTTCTCAAAAAATTAAGAATTTTTCCCTTTATAAAACAGTTCAAGTACAAAAGATATTCAGGAAAATATAGAAAAGTTATTCCAGCTTTAAAAGTAAATAAAAAATAAGATCTAGTTGCAAACGTGACAAATAATTTTCTTTCAATCAAATGCTAAATTAAGTTTTCTTTGTAAAAGAAATAAAAACCACCAAAATTCAAAATAGATAACATATCATTTAAAATTTAAAGGTAAACTTGTTGAATTTTTAACATGATTCAAGCCTTTGCAACCCAAGTATCAGAGGAAACATACTGGTGTTCTCTACCAGAGAATTTTACCCCTATTTCAAAAACAAAAGCCTTAAATTTAAAAACGTTCTTTCCTTTTTATAACAATCAAAGGGTTAAAATTAAATGAAAGGGTTAAAAGTTAAATAAATATAAGGAAATTCAAACTTGCACCTTTTTTGGAATCTCAAGGAATTGAGGGGGTGTCACTGAGATGTCAAAGGGATCAAGAATAGTTTATAAAATAGCAAATGAAAGACTAGCAGGAACTACAGTAATCAAAATGAGGGAAAATGTCCAAAAAACACTTAAACAATTAGACTTTCAGCATGAAAACACATCTGCAAAGAGTGTCACATCAAAATACTTCCCTTTAACAAAGTAATCTGGAGGGTAAAAATCAACTATTTCTCCCTTAAAATTAGTTGACTCCATTTAAAAGACTCTTTGTAAGATAACAAAAGAAAAAGACGATGCACGATTTATCAAAAGTACCTTTTACCATACTTGTCCCTAAGGGCTGTTCGTAGCCATTGAATTAAAGCATTCACTGAATGGTGGTTCTCAAGTTGTTTTGCTAAATAATTGTGGTTGAATAAGTCCAATTTTCTCAAGTCCACAATACAAGAATTAGTATTCATGCTTTCTACATCAAACTAAAAAAAAAAAAAAAATAATAATAATAATAATAAAATGAATACAATTAAGATCATACAATTTAAACATGATGTTCACTGAAAAAGTCCCAGCAGCGGAATTTCCTTAGTAGTCTGCAGTGCAAACTGAAAATCTGAATTTCACGATTAGTTTTAAGATTAATCATGAAATCTAAATCACCACTGAGAAATGCTTAAAAATAAGATGCCAAACTTGAAAAATGTAATTAAATGCTACCTGTGGATTATATCCCAGATAATATCGTACAAACCTTAGCTTGATGAAATCTAAGATTTTTTTCTTTAAAAATTGCCTGCCGACTTCCTGAAGAAGCTATGACATATGTCACAGCTTCCTGCTGTTTCTGCTACGGGAATAATAATAACACAACAATAAACTATTAAAAAATGAATACAATTTATTTTTTTAATAAAATGGGTTGTAATTTAAAACAATTTTTTGTTGTGCAAAAACTACATTTAAAACACATTTTTACAAATGACATTCTAACTCATACTTATTAGATGTTACCTTCTTTAAGACAGCAATTTTACAATAAGTGATAAAATCAATGTTATTAGCCTCTTAACAGTTGCATCTTTTTAACAAATTTGGTCCAAATAAAGCAGTTTTTTTTTTTTTTTTTTCATATTTTCAGCCATTTTAAATACATAAGTAGGAAAATGGACTCTTTGGACCCAGTAAAATACTACAAAAGACTTTCCAGATATACCACTAAACAGATAAACATTTTAACACTAAGTGCAGAAACAACTGTGGCAGAACAGTAAACAAAGAAATCAAATTGCCTCTACAGTACTATGGCATTAAAATAGCTATTTACAGACTTTTATTGACAATTTGGGCTTTATATACGTTGGTTTTCAATAATTATCTTTTAGCACAAAGCATTTGTGACCTTTTTTTATTCAAACATTCACAAACGAACCCTGCTAGTGTTATATTGTACATTGAAAAGAATTCTAGTTAGATTTCATATTCACAGAAGAAAAACATCTTGTTAGCTGTGAATAAATAAAGGGCATAAAATAGACACATTAAAACAATTATTTCTATAATTTGCATATTTAACTCTATTTAATGATAACAGAACAAGTATATGTTTAAAATATTTCTACTATTGACCTAGGGAACTTCAGAAGTATTGTACAGTATAAAACTGAACTGAAGTGCTGACTGTGTATGCACATACATGAGCTAATCATGCAAGCACATAACTCCAACAGATCAAGCATAGTTACACCAAAAATACCCAAGAGGGGAGAGGAATTTTTTCAAAGACTGACCCAGTCACATGTTAAAGCATGTAAATAGTGTATATCTAAAAATCAGTATGCAGTGTAGAAATAAAGCACAAAGTTGTGTACAGATCTAAAAATCAGGTTTCAACTAGTCGGGTTTTGGTGACCATGAAAGATAGATGTCATTGGAAGGGAGGGGGAAGAAAGAAATAGGAATGTCTAACAGATTTTGCACTTGTGAAGTCATAATAAGTGCATTTGTCTGCATTCATTTGATCATCACTGAATTATTTTTCTTTAAAGTGTGAAAAACAGTGGATAAACGGCCCACCAATGATCGGGAGCTTGATGTAGTCATTTTATATCAATTTGAAAAAAAAAAAAATATATATATATATATATATATATATATATATATACACAGTTGTGTTCTCACCTTTGAGCACAATGTATCCAAATCATATACTATGCATCCCTCTTGCTTTCCAAAGCCACCACCAGCAACAGCAAGAAAGTTAAGCAATGCCTCTGGAAAATAGCCCTTTTCCTGAAAAAAAAAAAAAAAAAAAGATTTTCTGCATGATATTTGGACAATAAATTACTAACTACAACACATTCACAGAAGTCAATTGAATTCTACAATTTCATTTTTATATTCTCTTTATTTTATTTATTTATTTATTTTTTTTTTTCAAAAATCAATTGTAGAATGGGGTTGTTTCCTTCAGTCAAAAGTAGTACTTTTTGTCACTGAAATTGATAGAATAAGCAAAAAAAAAAAAAAAAAAAACATGGACTCAGAAAATACTTTCTTTTTCCCAACAGTTATTTTTTAATTATTTTTTTAAGATGTACGATTCTTCAAACAAGGCGTGGTCTTTTATGACGTCACAAAAGATGCACTATGCTGCATCTTTCTACCGCAATTCCACGTTATGATAATCAAGAAGCGAATTAAAATTGCACTCTACTCTTGCTACCAACGATATCGTTGCCAATACACGAGTAAAGATGCGAATCAAATATTTTGGACCATGAATGACAACACTGAATGGCATTTCATCATTTGTGATGCCATCGATATTGTGCGATGAGATTTTATCAACGAAGTTATCGCACGGATGACTAATTCAATTAGTGCCCTTTTGAATTGCAGAGTGTAATTGGAGTCCTTTTCAGAAAACAATACCTGTTGTTGAAATTATTTCTTTTTATTTCCTCCATGGTGATATAATACAGTGATATCCTTGGCGAGCTATTTACATATGAAATTGCAAAATAAGTTCTCTCAAAGCATAGATAATTTTGTAAAACATGCAAAACCATTATTGATAAATTTGTAATATGACTAAAGTCATTTATGTTATCGAAGTTTCAGTTTTTTGAACTTAACGTTTGCAGACATAGTTTACAGTTACAAAATGCCTAATCAAGAGCATGACGGCAAACAGCCGACTTGGCTGACAATGAAACTAAAATACGGCGCCTTAAAAGAGAGAGAGAGCAACTGAGCTACAGAAGCAACATATATAGTCAGTCAGAGCCACTTGCATGTATTTCAAGACATGCATTTGAAATGCGCATTTCCCAATGTTAGAACGGCGGCCAATCAAATGGAAAAGGAACTTCGTCATTTCATGACGTAAAGCACACACGTGTCTAAGATCGGGAAATACGTTACAAACATTGAAATTAGCATTTATGACTTTGCAAGATAAAAGAAAATAGGGATTTAATTAAAGCCAAATATATCAAAATAAACGTGAATAATTGATAATATTATTTGGAATTCCCAACAATCAATAGAAGCATTAAACGATAAAAGAGCACTGATTTAAGTATTTTTTTTTAATACTAAACTTAAAGAAATTATTTAAAAAATGGTCAGATTCTATGTTTTTGAGCATGCTCTTTTAGAAGAAAATACTTTTAAAATTTTGGAAACGATCCCATTATGGAATGTTTTAAAATATAAGAGTTTAAAAAAAATAATATCATCAGATTTGGCAACTTCCAGAAAGGTTCAACAGTAGGGTGGATCGAAAAAAATGAAATTTCGAATCTTAATTTGGAATACCCACCAAAAGCTGTGCATGTGCAAGAACAATACACATGTGAAATATTATCAAGTTTGAACAACTCCTTTAGGGTCCTACCAAGGCTTGAATTTCTCCAAAAATAGGAAAAAAGTTCAATTTTCCAAAATTTTTATGAAAATAATAAGGTTCAAAATTTTTGTTCTAATACCATTAAAATATTTCCTCTTAACACGCTTTTCTTGTATCTTCAAAATTATTTACATTTTTTGCAGTATTAGGTTCGCACACAAGTTCGTAAAATTTCGTGAAATTTCTAAAAACTGACTTTTTTCAAGCCTTTTTGCACATTGCAATATTTTTTCTTTTAAAGCCCAATTTTTTTGCAATCACTGTGCAGAATGCAGTTTTAAATGGAAGTGAAATTATACTTTATTATATTAACAGCCCAGCACCTACGACAAAGAGCGTAATTGCTTCAAACTGGACCAGTGGTAAATTGTCGCATCTGTCTAGCAATTTACCTATTGGTCCTGCGAAAATTCACATGGACCAGCAGTTTTCACCTTCAAATAATGTGAACAGGTGTCGCAAAGGCTGCTCGTATGCAGTTCGCAGTTAATTATGGGACAGGATGTCCAATTTTATTCTCTATAGCCGCAATTGCATTGTTCTTTTTTCTGGTATTTGTGGCCGTGCCATCACAGTCAAAAGCTAAAAGATCCTTAAGGCTTAAACAAATTTTCAGTTCAAAAATCACATTGCTCTTGCGACATGTTTTCCCGTTCCAGAAGTTGGCGTCACATGTCCCAAATAAAGAGAAATGGATTTTTCAATCATGGATTCCTCGCTTATTCTTCTTCTATGGTATCTGTCTTCAACCATTTTTTTTTTTTTTTGACATAATTTTATCTTTTCGGCTGTCGAAAAATGTACTTTTCAAACCCTTTCACTTCTAGTTTGCAGGTTTTGAAGAGAAGCACGTACTTCGTCTGTGACACCTGTGACACTTCTGTCGCTGTCTTCGACTTTTATTCCTATCAACGACTTTAGAGCGATAACTATTTGACACAGTACCAAATTCTTGTAATATTTCTGAAGCAATTACTGCAGCACATCGCACATCTATCAGAAATGCCATACTGGTAGCACACTCTTGATAGCGTTGGCAGAGAAAGCCTCATTTGTTCGACTTTTGAAGTGACATCAACACCAAAAAAAGTTGATGGCTCTGTTGGCGGAGTATAATCGTTACAAATTTTTCTTCTTCTGGAATTGAAACAAAACTTTGCTGGTCCTCATCAGTGTTATTAAGCATCTCGTTACGTAAGTGAAAATCTGAAAAAAAATATTGATCCTGTCATTCAACGAAATGCCTATTTTTGCCACCCGGAAAATATTCTCTTAACAGTGATCACTGACGAGAACTGGCTTTGCGAAGATTTTGAAGGCCAGACAAGAGACTTTTGTTCATGAAGAAATAAGAGAATTCTGTAATTCAAGGATTAACTTTAATGCATCAGATTACTCTGATGTTATCAACCGGCAAGAATGTGCAATAACTGCCACCCCTCTGTTATTTTAGCTGGCTTATCTAATGAAAGTCTTCAACAATAGATTGAAAACACCAACGCCAATTTTGCGTTCGTTTAGTTCTCCTGTCTCACTCAGGTGGTGGAACGCTGTGCTAATATGGTGACAGAAGCTTCTTTGTTTGTGACTAGTCAATCTGCAAGAGATAGCTTCATAAGAGCAAAAATCAAATCTCGAAGTATCATGTCATCGTTTGAATCAAAAAATGATTTCAAAGAGGTTTCATGAATGGATGTGACGAACTGACAATTTTCTGTGGCTTTAACTAACTGATACTTTTCCAGTCCCTCATTTTGTGAAATATTGATACTTATATGTCAGAGCGACTGTGTGGGAGTAAATATACATTCTTTGTAACCAATGCACTTCTCTCTATGTTTTTTTAGTTAATACAACTAAATCATTTTGATAGTTTACTTCTAATGTAAAATGAGTAATAAATTTATACTTAATACATGTGGCTCGGCAGATGGAAAAGGTAGAATGGAACTCGAAATGCAGCCGCCTCTTTTTAGTGGATGCTGGGCTGTTAATGTGATAAAATTTAACTTCACTTCTGTTTAAAACTGCATTCTGTACAGGCGTTGTAAAAAAGAAAACTGGACTTGAAAGAAGAAATACTGCAATGTGCAAAAAAGCTTAAAAAAAAGCTGTTTTTGGTTAATTTCGCGAAACTTAACTGCGAACTTAATGGTGATAAGACTGTAAATAATTGTGAAGATACATGAAAAGAGTAATCAAAGGAAGCATTTTAACCGTACTAGTACAAAATTTTAAACACTAATATTATCATAAAAATTTTGGAAAATGGACCTTTTTTTCTATTTTTGGAGAAATTTAAGCCTTGGTAGGACCCTCAAAGAGTTGTTCAAACTTGATAATATTTTACATGTGTGTTGTACTTACACATGCACAGCTTTTGGCAGGTATTCCAAATTAAGATTCAAAATTTCATTTTTTTCGATCCACCCTATTCAACAGGAACAACATTTTTCAGATTTAAGATTAGAGTATAAATTACACACCAGCAATTTTTTGAGAGATGAATGGTTTATTTTGGTAGCTCCAAGTATTATTGAGAATATTATATCAATTTTATTTTAATTCTTTTTTCTTTGGTTACTCACACTTCTTCCCCCCTAGTGGAAGATATAGACTATGAATTTGGGAGCGAATCTTTTTTAGCAATTATATTAATGGGGGGGGGGGATATAAAACTACTAGTTCAGAAAAACATCATAAAAATTTATTCTCTGCTTCTTATCAAAAAATTTTATGCATTACAAATTCTTCAAGTACAATTCTCAGATAATAATTTCAAAAATAGTTTTGTTCATTGTTGTATTTTTAAGTGCTTACAGAAAATATTTGCAGCAGTGGTTCAACCAAAAAATAGTTTTAGAGGGGGGACTCTTAAAATTGTTGCTGTCTGATAGGGGGGTCTGGGGGTTCTTCCGCGGAAATTTTTTAAAATAGTAGTCCTAAGAATCAGTTTTAGACTATCTCTGATATTAGATAAAAATGGAACAACGTTTAAAAGAACAAAAAGGATAAAAAGTTTTTAAAAAACGCAGACATGTTTCGGAGGCAATAGCCTCCTTCCTCAGTACGAAATGAACAAACAGATGAATCAAGGTCAAGGGAGAGTTAGAATACGTCATATTTTGCCTCAGCACTCGCTGATAGCTGATTGGTCAATGTTTTTCTGGTTACGCATTTAAACTCTCCCTTGACCTTGATTCATCCATTTGTTCATTTCGCACTGAGGAAGGAGGCTATTGCCTGCGAAACATGTCTGCGTTTTTTAAAAACTTTTTATCTTTTTTGTGCTTTTAAACGTTGTTCCATTTTTATCTAATTTACCTTGCACAAAGCTATCGCTTTTCAATCTATCTCTGATATTACTAGGAGGAAATTTTTGGCGGGCCTTCTACGGAAATTTTTAGAAAGTGGAAGTTTTTAAAATGCTATTATAGGCGATACTTGTTGATGGTAGGGAAAGAAATACGATTTTTTGGGGCGAAAAATATCGATTATTTTGTAAAATAGATCTATATTGATCACCGCCCCCTGCCCCCCAATTTTTTGAAATTGAAGTTCCAAAAGTGCAGTTACAGAACAGACAAACTTTGATGATGTAACGAGCAGTGGGGGTTCTGGGGCTCACCCCCCAAAAAATTTTGAACTGAAGTAATAGAAAAGTTTTTAAGCATACTCAGTGATGAAGGATTTAGACTCTCTCCCCATTAAATTTTTCAAAATTGTAATTTTTTCATTTTTGGATCTCACATGGAACCATTTGAGCCCTTGTGCAGAAACATTTCATAATTTATGTCTTAAAAACGTGACAGTAGACTACATTTGATAACATCAAGGGTTTGGCAGTTTTTCGAAATTGAAGCTCCACAAAAGCAATCTTAAACAATTCTCGATGTTGTTAGAATGCAAGGTGTTAGGTCTCCCTTGGCAATTTTTTGCAATTGAAGCCCTGAAAACGAAATTTGATCCACTCTTTAAACGTTTTGGTGGGGGAAGGAGACTTCTGAAGCATAACATTACGAAGACTTTCTTATTTTTAGATCGACCAGGAAAAAGAAAAAAAGGGGGAGGGGGAATGAAAGAAATTAGACGGTGTGGGATGTAATTAACTGATCAATAATCTGCCTTGATTAAATTTTTATTTCAAGGTTATTTTCAAAAAACTTAAGATTTTTTTTGCGATGTTCCCTTTTCCCCCTTATTAATATATCTTTGTATCTTTGTTTTCTCAAGGTATGTTCTACTCTTTTCTTAAATTATAAGAAATGTTTTTGAAAAACATTCTACTCAGCTTTCTTGGGGGAGGGGGGCATGGGCCCTGTGCCTATTCCCTCTGGTTGCACCACTGAATTGCAGAAGCTTTAAATACAATGATCAACTCTTCACCAAATGAATATAACAGACAGTTTTAACAGGTTTGTGTTCAAAAAGAATCATTTTAAAAGATTACTGGAAAACAAATACAGTGGAGTACTGTTTGTACGTTTCTCTTTTATAAGTTTTTATTGATTATACGTTTTTTAAATTGGTCACAGTGGAGCACTGTTTGTACGTTTCTCTTTTATAAGTTTTTATTGATTATACGTTTTTTAAATTGGTTCCTGAAGAGTCTAATCCACATCAACCTATACCTATTATACGTTTTCTCATTTGTACGCTTTTTTCATACAGTCCCTTCAAAAACGTATAAACGGTGATTCACTGTACAAAAATTTGGGAGACTGGAAATGGTCCTAAAGTGGATAAATTGAATTACCACTGGGAAGCTGTATTGTGCCATATTGATGAAAAAATAAGTACGATTAAAAATATTTACACAGTCTCTGAACTCGAATTTTTATGTAGTTAACTTCTTGACGTCTTATAACTTAGCATAACTTATAAATTATGATGGAAGCATTTAATTTTTTAATTTTTCTATAATTATATTAACATTCCTGCAGTACCGGATCTTCAATTTTTCAGATAATGCAGCAAAACCTAAAACCAGCCACCTTTACCTATTGTCTTTTAAATTTTATATCAAGGTACAAGAAAAAACAGAAACATGGTAAATTTGCCTCCCCTCAAAAGTTGCTACCCATGCAACAAGGGGGGGGGCAAAGGGTATCAGTTATGCAGGGGCTTGCACAGACATTTTGGGGCCCTTCACCATATTGCTTACCCCAACGTCCTTGCATATATTTTACCCCCATTTTAAAAATATCAGGGCCCCTTCCGCTCAGGCCCAGGCTAACAGGTGTCCCTCCCCTCCCTCCTTCGTGCACGTCCCTGCAGCTGTGATCTTAAGGTAAGCCTTAAGATCACAGCTGCAGGGCTTAAGGTATTGGCTTGCTGCAGCCTGGATCGGGCAGTGCGATTCCTGAATTCATACAATGTAGGCATGATGAATTCCCTCCAAGATATATGTTAACAAACAGAAAAAATTAATCTTTACAGTTTCTACTACTTGTGGTTTTACCTTACTCAGTATTCTGAAGTTTTTAGGTTTATTTGGGAATTTGAGTTTTGGAGAAGGACAATGTCCCAGTTCCCCTCTTTGAATCTGCTTTCCTCACTCCTCGCTTTTCCCTGCGCCTTAGTTCAAATTCTATAAAACAGAAGAATTTTCCTGCACTCTGTTCTAAAAACTATTAGGTACACATGAGATTTTGGGAGGAGGCGAACATCCTCCAAGTTTCCCTCCATGGATCCGCCGCCTCTGCTACTGTCTGATTGCTTCTCCTGGAGCCTAAGTTCAAGTTCTTTAAAACAGAAATTTCCTGCTTTCTGCTCTAAAAATTTTTAGCTACACGAGATTTTAGAGGGAAGGCAACATTCCCCACCCCCTTTCCCCTCCATGGATCTGCTTCTGCTATTTTCTAATCGCTTTTCCTGGAGCCCTTCTTCAAGTTCAAGTTCTATAAAACAGAACTATTTTTCTGCACTCTGTTGTGAAATTCATTAGGCATATAATTTTTTTTTTGGGGGGGGGGGACATTCTTTAAGTTCCTCTCCATAGACTCGACTCTGCTATTATCTGATCACTTTTCCTAAAGCCCTTCTTAAAGTTAAAGTTCTATAAAACAGAATTTTCCTGCTCTCTGTTCTAAAATTTTTAGGTACACATGAGACCATGAGACAATGTTCCCCTCCCTTTAATATCAGAGAGGGGAACATTCCCCCAGTTCCCCTCTGTAGATCTGCTTCAGCTATTTTCTAATCTCTTTTCCTGAAGCTTTTCTTCAAGTTCAAGTTCTATAAAACAGAAGAACTTTCCTGCAGTCTGTTGTAAAAAATTTTAGGTATGTATGGAATTTTTGGGGGAGAGGAACATTCCCCTAGTTTTACTCCGTGAATCCGCTTTTGGTGTTGTCTAATTGCTTACCTGGTGCTTTAGTTCTGGGACTGAAAAACGGAAATTTTTTCCTGTACTTCGTTATCTGAACAGTTTTAGATGCACTTAGTATTTCTTTTTTTTTTTTTTGACCTGGAGGGTGAGGGGCATTAACGCAGTTCACCTCTTTAGATCCACTTTTGCAATTCTCTCCTCGCTTTTCCTGGCACCTTTTCCAAGTTCAAGTTGTAAAAAATGGAAGAATTTTCCTGTATTCTGTCCTGAAAATATTTAGGTACACTTGGAGTTTGGGGGGGGGGGGAGAGGACGTTCCCTCAGTTCCCCCTCCATGGATCCGTGCCTGCTTTCTCATAACGCAGAAAATAATAATAGCAAAAATAACCAAGTTCATATAAGTTAAATCACACAATAAAAGTATATAACTAAGGGATCACTCATTTACAATTTAATAATTTTTGAAAAACAATTATAATAAGTGCTAATTTGAGAATTCCAACCACAATCCAAACACATTGGACAGAGAAATATCATACTTACTTTAAAATATTCAATGCTTACTGATTCTTGCCGCTTCGATAATTTGGTGCGATCACTGTAAAAGAGAAAAATTACCAATTAAAGCACAATCATCAAATTAATTCTAGTCAATATGGGAGAGCAATATATTTTATCCTAGAAGATTCCCCCTACCCTCTCGCCCTTGAAAAAAAAAGATAATTACTACTTGAGCGCCCTCCTCTCAACATTGGTACTGTCATTTTTTATTTATTTATTTTTTAAATAAAGCTTGAGCATGATTTTTTTTCAATACCTTTCAACATAAACCATTATGAATAACTATTATTAAAACCTTCTTTCCTAAAAATACTTTTCTATTTTAATCTGCCATTGGTTTTTCTTTTACAATTATAACAATATATTTTAGATTATATATTTCCATCTGTCTTCTGAACAAAACAAAGATATGAACTCCCTTAAAACGGTTAAAAGTGTTGAATTCTAAAACAGAAAATCTTCACAAATTCTTCCATTATTACTTTGTAAACATAGGAAGAAAGAAAAAGATTTTTTTTAAGCCTTGAAACATAAAAAAATTTACCCCCACCCCTTTCTAAAATTACACAATTGGGCATTCATGGGGTCAGCTGACCAAAAGAATGTTGAGTAAACATACCTGCTGGATCAGGGAAACATTATGATTTAACTTACAAACAGCTATTCCTATTTTCAAAATGTGATGCAATAAAGGTTGCAAAAATTTTAAAGAACAAGAACATTTTTGCAGCATATAAGAACTGTAAACAACCTTTATTCATCACAAGAAGAGTTTCAAGTAGGATACGTTCACTGGATTTCTAAAGCAGTTATATAAACATCCAGACAGTTAACTAAGGGCAAATATGATTGACACTGTATTGCCCCCTATTTCCAACCCCAGAAAAGAAAGTGCTAACTACCTTTCTTGCTTGAAATAGTAAAATATTTCATTCCTTTTTACAACATCAAGTTATTTAATGAGCTTACCTGTTGACTAGAAGAGGCAAGTGAGCATATTTTGGAGGGTTCCAGCCAAAAGTGTGGAACATCATGATGTGTTTTGGTGTAGATATCAACCATTCCATTCCTCGGAGAACATGGCTTATTCTCATTGCATGATCATCAATTACACAAGCAAAATGGTATGTAGGGAAGCCATCACTTTTCAGAATTATCTAAATATTTATGGAAATTAATTATCTCAACGTCTAATAAAATATTTTTTATACAACACATAATTTGAAATCAATACAGAAAATTTTAAAGCTTAACAAAATTTCAGATTACGCTTTTTCAATTCTATATGATGAAAATTATGAATTAAAAATATTTAGCAAAAGTAAAGTACTATTTTCCAAGAGTACTGAACAGAAAGCATCACCCGAACACATTCTTGGTTGTATTGAGCAGACAAGAAAGGAACTCTTTTCAACAAATTTTGTACAGACTTTACAATTTAAGTATTTTTGATGTTACATATAATATTTAATATTGTCTTTAAGAAACTTTTCGATATTTTTGTGTAGTTTTAGATGATGTAGTTCTATTGCTGTAATACTATTCCATATACACGGTTTGAGTACTAACACTGGATATAGTAAAAATAAAAAAATGAATAAATAAAAAAAAAACAGCAAAAAGCTACTTTAAAGCTGTAGTGGAACTTTAATGCTCTACACACATCAATAGTTCTTTAGTGCAAAATTTAAAAATTGACTTTTTAGTTCTTCTAATGACTAATATTTTCACTACATGTATAATTAAATAGGTTTAAAGAGGGGGGGGGGGGTGCAAACATTTAGTTTATTTTGAAGAGAGAGGGTGGTCCCCTCCCATTGCCTTAAATTCAACTTTGGCCCTTCTTAATTCTTTAAATCTATCTGATATCTAGAAAGATCAAGAAGCAAGTTAAAAAAAAAAAAAAAAAAAAAAAAAAAAAAAAAAAAAACACCTTAAGGTAGTTTGTAATTTAAATGAATTTTAAATTCATTACAATGAATTCTGATACAGATTTCAAAAAAACATATTTCTAAAGAGTCAAACAAATATTGTTAGGATCTAAGCAGATAATGGTTAAGTGACTATTTTTAGTGACAGCTTTCTGTGTGAAGAGTACAAAAAAGAAAAAAGAAAAAAAAAAAGACACTTGATCAATGTAAAACTAATGGAATGCATTGTAATTTACATGTAATAAAATATTTGCTCAAATACTGTTCAATACAAAAAAAAAAAAAAAAAAGAGCTTAAAAGCCAAATGGCTTTTAAGCTTTTGAAGGCTAAAATGACTTCAAATATGGCAAATGATTTATTCTCTGCAACACGTAACCTTCCCCTCTTTTGCACAAACACATACTGGGTCCAGGGTTCATACTCTATTTCGATTTAAAAAATCCATGACTTTTCCAAGACTTTTTCATGACTTCAATAAAAATTTTCATGACCTTATTATACGAAGAGAATAGCACTATTTAATATAAAACTTGCCAATTTCTGGAAATGAGCATTAGCAAAACTTCTACATGAATGCCTTTGCCTCATTGAAGCACTTACTCATAGCGGAAAAAATATCCGTTTACACTTAAAAAACGAAACTATTCTTATTTGCCTTCATCATATAAATTTAAGTAAAGTAAAAATGCAGTGAATCGAATATGATGATGCTTAAATGTCTAATATGTTTGTTATAGACAGGCAGACTGATAATGAATGGGACAAAGGTTGAATTAGCATCAACTAAATTTCAATAAATTTGCTTCAAACGTTGCCTTTTAGTGTCAACAGTGCATTTAATCATCCACATAACTTGACAGCATTTTGGTTCTGTAAAGTAAAGCCACATAGTTTAGTTCTTTATGTTTCAAAACCAGATATTTGTGTAAAAAAAAACATTCAGTACTGAAAAAATCTTCAGATTCACAAGTACTTGCTTTGTTTATTTATTTGCACATTTTCAAATGCAAATAAATTAATAGGTCCAGAAATTCCAGAACATAATGTTCGAGTCCTGACATTGAACTTAGCAGTGGGCCGTATGGATTAGTTTAGCAGGCCGTATGTATGGGCACTAATGTTTAGAGTATTAGAATTCCCCTTTTTCTGTCTTCTATTGCCTGAATAAAGATCTTTATTCTCTAAAACCTTCAACAAATTAAGATAAATTCTGATAATTTTAACAATAAAGTTTTTAAGGATGATGGAAACCAACTTTGATGCAATTGAATTGCGTTTTTTGAGTGGATGTGGCAAAATTAGGAAAGTGCAAGTTCACTACTACAGAATATAAAACATAAGAAATGTTGAAAATAATAGTAAATTCAAAATGAGTTATGCTCAAGCAGTAAAATCACCTGGCAAATAAAGGCAAGTGGCTGTGACAGAAGTGAATGCAATGAGATTTCAAAATTCAGATTTGATTTTAAGATCGTTCAATTCTCCACTTTTAATAGCTTTTATGTGTTATATTGTTATATTACTCAAGATTTCTAATGCTCTTTTAGATACTGTTACTTTCTCTTTGTCCAGGACATTTTTCCATGACTTGAAATAAATTTCCATGACCTTCAGTGAAAATTTCAATTTTCCATGACTTTTCCAGGTCTGAAATTTTCTTATTTTCTTTCCATGACTTTCCAGGATTTCCATGACCCGTACGAACCCTGTGGGTCAAATTTCATTAAAACATTTTAAACACACAATATAAAAAACCAAAAACTTAACAAACAAAAAAGCTTGTTACAAAAATAACTTTTTCCTTTTTTTTTCAAAATTAATGAAATTGAGTCCAAAGCTTATTATTTTTTGACACAATAACACAATATTATAAAATACTTCAAGTCATCATTTAAAAGAAGTAGTCTTAAAATTTTAATCTTAAATATTTCTTACAAAGTCACCTTCATTTTCAGCAACATTGTAAGTGTAATTTCCAAAAATCAAATCGTCATGTGAAATAGACTTGTCAGGAATCTGAAAAGAACAATAAATACCTAAATTCAAACAACAAAAAGGGGAAAAACAGCATAATCTTTAAATATATCATATAATTTAGTAAATAGGATACTAGGTCATGGTGAGGATCCTCTTCTAGTTTAAGTTTTGTTTAATGCTTGTCAATCAACAAGTTATATCTAAACTTCCACTCACATTTGTAAGCAGATTAAAATAATTACACTGTTTCCAATATTCAATTGCAAAAGTTATTCACATTATATTCAACTTATTTCTTTACGGAAATTTTAAAAGAATGTGTGCGATAGAAAATTACAGGGTACAATAAACTGCCGGGTGACAAGAAATAACTTGGACACGTTGAAACTAGTTCAATCCAAAAAACAGTGCTTTTAAGCAGCGAAATTAGCATGTAATTAACCATTTAAAACCACAACTACGTAAACAACTATGTTTCTGATTGAGAAACATAGCGAGTTCCCTGGGCGCAGCGCCATTTGCACTTTCCGCAGATTTGACCTCACTTTTTGTCCATCGATCAGCACACTACTCTTTCTAGGCACTATACCTTACTACAGAGTTTGAACAACAAAATTTTCGGCTATGGGCCACAACTCACTAATATTTTATCCCATTTAGGGATGCCAAAGTTTTACGATCTTTAGCATACACCTGTCTCCAAGATGGCTCAAACAGAATAGTTCATTGGGTGCAAATCTGGAAAATATGGTGGTTATTCTTGAGCTCCAAAGAAGTTCGTAAAATGAGTCTTGCACCAATCTTGTATGTCTTTAGCCTTGTATACAGGTGCGGAATCCTGTTCGAACATTAGGCCAGTGCCAATAATGTTTGAGGCTAAAAAAATTTAGAACAGGACAAAACCAATTTCGAAAGGTAAGAAAATCTAATAACATTAATAGGAAAAATAAATTACGGGCGAGCTGAGTTCGGAAAGGGCGGCGTAGGGGGGTTTAAGGGGGGAAAACGGTTTATCACGTTTCCCGGAAAAACTAAGAGTCCTATCGGAAAAAACTAAATTACAAAGTTGTTGGTAATAAAAAGATATACAACTTTTGTATTTGCACTTTTTTTACATAACCTCAAAATTTATGAGAAAAATTCAAAAAACCGACTTTTTGGTTTTTTATTTTTATCTCCCACAAAATTTTTTTTTTCACTAAATTTAATGAAAAGTTACCTTATTATGTCTAAAATACACTGTAATTTTTTAGATTTAAAATATTCATTTTTTCTCCTTATTTTGATTCAGTAGTAAAAAGCATCAGAATTTTCAATCAAAAAACCTCATGTCAAAATATCTGATTTTTTTAAAAAATCCGAGCAAGTTTTTTTTGTTGGAATCTCTATTTTTTTAATGGTATAAAAACAATATACAATACTACCGAAACTTTTCACAAAAAAATGAAAAAAATAAAAAAAAACTCGAATTTGAAAAAAAAAAAATCATCACTATGTAAAATTTTAAGCTATTTATTAAAATCTGCACTTTAATTACACAAAAAAGGTATAGAACATTTATTTCATTTAAAAATTACTTCATTCATTTTAACAAAACACTTTATTATCTGGTTATTTATCAATATTTAATCGTTGACTATAATCACATCCTTTATTTAGCCATTAGTTTTTTTTTTATGGCTTTTCTTCATCGTTATGCTCAACTATTGCTCGTGATTCCAGTAGATTTTCGAAATTTTCTAGACCATCATCATCCTCGTCTCCAATATTTTTTCCAGTCTGCATTAGTTCTTCATCCCCAATTTCATTTAAATCATTAAATCCCTCGTAGGTTTTTACTTCCACATTGGCCCATTTTTCAGAACCGTAACAATTTGAACATAGATTCGTAGACTTTAAACCATGTTTTTGGCATCCACATTTTAGACTGTTGCATCCAGTTTCACAGCTGCAACAAATAGTTTTCAGCAATATTTCCGGAATTAATTCTTTTCGGTCAATTCGGGCATAATGCCCGTAAGATGTTGTTTCCAGCCCAGGGGCGGCATTTCAGCCTTTAATTTGGGGGGTCGAGTTTCTTAAATATGTATTACCACAGTGCGGTAACAAACACACATTAGCTAACAGGAAGTGGTCATAAAATCGGTTTAATATGAATAAGAATTAGTGCTTAGAAGCAATTAAAATTTTGATTCATTTTCTAATAAGTTATCATACAAAACATCTATATACTGAAGTTTTTATACCTTTTGGAAAAGTTTTAATGCATGTTTTTTGGAATTAAGAAGAGCAGGGAATCGTCTTACTATCAGTGCCCAGTGTCGTGCTGTTTTGCCAGTACAGCTAAATAGAAAAGGTTTTTTCTTTCTTTTTTTTTCTTTTGCCCATTGTGCTTCGAAAATATTTCTCTAACCTAACAAAAAATTTTCTCCACCAGCTGAGCTGATTGGAATAGTTAAAAAATAATTGAAGTAACAAAGTTATGTATGAAAACACTTTTTATGTCTTGCTCTTCAAAATCACACAGGCAACTTCAAAAATTGCAAGGAGCTTAATTTTTCATCATTGAATAATCTAGTCTCGTCGGCGCTCTCAGTTTCAATGAGATGTCATCTACCACCAGCTCTGTTATTCACTATTCCAGGCTGAAGAGTCCACAACAAGGACAGAACTGCAGTCTCTGGATGTGATAACTGGTCTGTCGGTATATTGCCTGTAATTTTTCTTTCCTAGTGCTAAAAATTTTACTCATAATTGAAACATTTTAATTTTCGTTTTCAAAAAATCCAATCCAGATAATATAGAGCAAACCATGCAGAAAAATAATTATCATCAAATCTTGTGTTAATTTTATTCGAAAAACAATCTATTACTTCATACAAAATATTAAAAAATCAGTGTTTGACTTCACATCATCATGTGGATTTTTCTTTTTTTAGCGCCTTTTTTAAATTGGCTCGGAGGAAGAATTTTTTTTGAAAACGTTTCACCATTGATTGAAATATGCATCTATGTAAAATCTATTTTCAATTTCAATTGCAGATTGAACTATGGTAGTATGAAAGCACAGATCAATTGTAGATTGAACTGTGGCTTGAATAGTTCAAAAATTAAGTGTGGCGGATTGAAGATGTTTTGATAGAGTAAAGCATTTTTAAAACACTTTCTGCAATAAAAACAAATTGAATAAAAATTCAAACGAAGTCATACATGCTTGAAGGGCATGAGCTTTTTCACCACTGAAAGAATCGTTTTGCAATAATTCTCACAGTCGTCAAATCACTGCTTTGAAGTTATAGAAAAAGGTTTTTATGGTTTTAACTCTTGAAGACCATCTTGTGTCACTTCGAGATTGCATAACTATAGAGCCCCATAAAGGGTATTTTGTCTTTTTTTATTCAATAAGCACATGCATTTTTAAGAAGTTTCTATGAAAGCAGATAATGCATTGAGCAGCTGAAACGTGTTTCTAGCAAAAGAAAGCGATGAACACTCATTAAATAAATATACACTTAAAAAATGAGCGTAAAAGTGAATGTAAAATATCAAGGAATTTTCTTGAGAAAACCATGCAGCCACACCACTTTGCACGAGCCTCTCATATTGGACATACCATCGTTACACTGGGCATACAAGTATGAAATATTTAGCCGTGAAAAGGCCGAAAAATATTTCGTGGATTTCTAAGTCATCATCCAAATAACGAAAAACACTTTTCTAGTCTGGGAATGTGTCGAGTTTCAACAAATAGTTACTAAGAACCAGCGAGATTTTTTTAATGAACAGTGATTTCCGACTTACATAAATTGAATTCACCCATTTTCTATCATTCTGCTCAAAAAAAATTTGGGGGTGCGACCGCCCCCTCTTGCCCCCCCTATTTGCCACCCCTGTTCCAGCCCCAATCTGTTGCTGTCAGTTTATTACCGAGTCAAGTTTGAAGCTGATAATAAGCCCTGTAACAGTGTTGTTCTACTGCGCTTTCTGTAGGTGGAAGATTTGTCAATACAAAAGATGATTTAACTTGATTCTTGCTAACTGATGTTTTTGAAATCTTAATTGATTTAATGTTATACTTTCATGGTTACATTTATAAATAGATTTGATTAATTGCAAACCATTTTTAACAATATCTTCTTTTATTCAGGAAATCACCGCCCACTAGCCTGGGCTAAAGCACTGGAAATGACTGAGCTGGCGGTGTATTTCACAAATATCTTCTTTGTTTGCATCTTTTTTATAAAAAATATCGGCAACATTTGACACATTTTTACTGTCTAATAATGAGTTTACGATGGTTTTCTTTCCTTTTCCAGCAAATCCAGGTATTGTATCGCAACCAGAAAAACAATGCAGAAATGCAACAATATTTTTGAAGGACTCACATTTGAAACTGTTGGATGTGAAAAATTGATTTTTTACATTTCCTGAACCTGGTTTGAGAAAATACATGTCATAATTATTTGAATTCAACTGATTCAAAAGGACCAAAAAATCAATATTTTGACCAACAACTACAAGTTTTATTAGTATCTCTGGCAATTTCAATTGAGGTATTAATTATGTCAGCATCAGCATCTTCTTTTGCTAGTTTGCAGGAAAATCCCTGTGACTGTAATCTCTCCATTAATGTTTTTATTATTTTGTCCTTGTTTTTCTCGTTAGATAAAAACTTTTCTTGAAAAAATGATATTTTAGTGTGACATAGTTCAACTCTGGAACATTGTCAGACGTTCTCCTGCAATCACGTTCTCCTCTTTTAGTCCAATTAGCAGATGCTACAGTCACTTACTCACACTTACTCATTTTTCAGTTTCTGGGTACCCATCAAAAATGATAGAGCTGTTACCAGCGTAATGTGTTTCTACATAGCGCAAACATTTTTTCATAATCTCCTCAACCGTTTCATTTCCTGCCAAATTAATAATTTAAATAATTAGCTTAAAATTTTACATAGTAAAGATTCTTTTTTTCAAATTCGAGTTTTTTTGATTTTCTTCATTTTTTGCGAAAAGTTTTCATAGTATTGTATATTATTTTTTATACCATTAAAAAGTAGAGATTCCAACGAAAAAAACTTGCTCCAATTTTTTTAAAAAAATCAGATATTTTGACATGAGATTTTTTGATTGAAAATTCTGATGCTTTTTTAAAACTGAATCAAAATAAGGAGAAAAAATAAATATTTTAAATACAAAAAATTACAGTGTATTTTAGACATAATAAGGTAACTTTTCATTAAATTCAGTGAAAAAAATTTTTTTTTGTGGGAAATAAAAATAAAAACCAAAAATTTGGTTTTTTGAATTTTTCGCATATATTTTGAGGTTATAGAGAAAAAGTGCAAATATAAAAGTTGTAGAGCTTTTTACTATCAACAACTTTGTAACTTAGTTTTTTCGATAGGACTCTTAGTTTTTCCGGAAATTGTGATAAACTGTTTCCCCCCTCCCTTAAACCCCCATTCCCGAACTCAGCTCGTCCGTAATTTATTTTTCCTATTAATGTTATTAGATTTTCTTACCTTTCTAACTGGTTTTATCCTGTTCTAAATTTTTTCGACTTTTTACCATTTTCAAAGCTATTGGCACTGGCCTACATCTATCTTTTGTTTCTAAAGAACTTTTGGAACCAAAGTAAAACCAAAAATGAGTTTGTAATATGTGTTTTTCATTTATGTTTATCTTCATCCCTTGCTCAATAAAACTAAGACGTGCTTTCCCACTATCACATATTCCACCTCAAACCACTGCAGATTGGGGTTGGTTGATGCCTTTCAACAATGCAAGGTGTTGGAGACAAGGGTGTGTGATGAACATCATAAAACTTTGGCATCCCAAAAGAAATCCTTATGCAAAGGAATGGGATAAAATATCAGTAAGGCAGTTGTGGCCCATAGCCAAAAATTGTGTGACATGTTTAAAGCCCTGTATTAAGGCTAAGGATAGCCACTTTGAAAATTCGTAAAAATATTATACAAAATAATGCAGTCATTTTTTTTTTTTTTTTTTTTGAAGTTTGGTTGTAATACAATCATTAGCATTGCAATTGTAATGTATCATGCGTATCCAAGTTATTTCTTGTCACCCTGTAGAAGGAGATGATGAAACAAATACAGTGGCTCCCAAAAGTCTTCGTACACCTATGACTTTCAACGAAATAGGCCCCAATCCATTGGTTAGAATTAAAATTTTGGAATGGGATCTTATAATTTAATTATAAGATCTATGATCAATTTTTAATAAAACTACATGAAAATTTTTTTTAAAATATTAAAACTTAATTTTTTTTAAAATCAAAAACCAAAAAGTGCCGGAAATTTTATCTCACAAGTCTTCGTACACTTTATAAAATGTCTATATATTATTGAATAATCTAACTTTTGTTTAAGTTATTAATTAGTAGAATATCATAAAGTATTTATAACACCTTTTAAACGTCTGGGAATAGATTTTATTCTTTTTCTTTCTTTTTTTTTTGTGTAATTTCTTGAGTAACTGTGCAACCACACTTCGAGTCTTACTATTTCTAGTTCTATTTTCGTTTTAAAGTCCTATTTTCATAATCTAGCCTCCAAACATCTCTAAATACGTTACATTAAGTTAAAATCTGGAGATTGAGAGGGTGTTTTCTAAACTTTAGCACAAGTTTCGAGGCACTAGAAGCAAACATTGAAAACCGTGTACTTCTTATCATTATCTCGATGAAAAACAAAGTTGTTTCCAATAACCAAATTTTTGGCTAAGAGTTCAAAATTGGTTTTTAAAATATTTAAAGGAACAGCGTGATTCATTATTTCATCAAAAAATTACAAACTACCAAGTCCTGATGCTGATATGTACCCTCACACTAGAACACCTCCACCGTCCTGATTAACTGATCCAAATAAGTTTTTAAGATTAAGTTCCTAATTTTTTGTTCTACTTACAGTTGTACAACAATTTAACCAAAAATGTTGAATTAATTTTTATCTGTAAGTAAGACGTGATTCTAAAATGTTTTTAGCTTATTTATCATTGATTTTGTGACGTAAAGCGTAAGCTTTCTGTTTTTCGTACGACCAAGAAAATTTCTGCAGGAAGAGGTCCCATTTAATCCAGATAATAAGAGAACTTGGCGAACAATTTTAGGTGAAAATTAAATGTAAAATGTCTTATTTAACTCTGCAGAAACTTTTACAGCACTCAAATGTGTATTTTTCATAAATTTTTTAACTTTAAATCTCCGATCACGTTTTGTCAACTTTGCCGGTTGACCTTTTCTTATCTCGTTTTTGGTCCGATTCTTTTTTAAAAAGCATTTTATCCATTACTTTACTATACAAACAAATAAATTAACTAATGTAGAGATATTTCAAACCAATTTACTACTACTGTGGGAAAAAAATTTAAATTTTGAATGGTGTTTGCGGTTTTTTACAAATACCAGCCATTTTTCAGTAATAAGCACAATATTAAGGAATAAATAAAAAATTAAAGTCCAATGACTTATAAGGGTCAACACAATGCAAAAATATTAATAAAATGGCATATGATAATTTTAATCATGAATTTATTCGAAAATATTTGAGTGTATGGCGACTTTTGTGGCGTGTTATTTCTCTGTCTCTTCGTTTTCTGACCCATTTAAAAAAGAAGATCCGTCAATAGTTTGAAAAAACCAATGGGTTGTATTTAGAATGACATAGGAATGATGCGAAAAAATATTGAACTTCATATTCGAATTCAGTTTCGAGTTATTTTGGTTTTTCTAAAAAATTTCAAAGTGTACGAACACTTTTGGGAGCCACTGTATACTCAAAGTTAAAATTAAGTAGAAGAAAGAAAGAAAGAAAAAACACAAATAAAATGGCAAAACAACAAACTAAAAACAACTCACTCGAAAGCGAATAGTGAAAGAAGCATTCTTGGACATTAAATCTTCTATTTCAGATGCTGTAAGATGTCTGCATTTGTTATCATACCCTCTGTTTTGACGATTGCGCATAGATTCTTTTCTCAGAAGTTCCAATCTTGTTTCAGAACAAAAACATCTATATGCGGAACCAGACTAAAATAAAAATGCAACCAATAAACATTACAGCTATTAATTTCAATGAGGTGTTACAGAAAAATGTTTGGCAAGGGGGAAATGGAACATTTTTCACAAAAATGTGGAACGTTTTTCACAAAAATGTTTTTAAAAAAATTTATTTAATTAAACTGCAGACAAACAACGTAGTATTCATCTGATGATTAATAACACATAAATGTTAAGTATAACAACAAATATTTAAATATTATCAAAAAAAATGAAAAGCATTAAGCTTTAAAAAGGACATCAAATCAAGAAGAAATAAGATTCAAAACAATATTTTTGACATTTAAACAAAACATTTAATGAAAGAGATTAAACATTACCTTAACTAAAATTTCAGCGTTTTCTTGATATAACTTCAATCTTTCAGACTGAAACACAAAGGCAAAAAGATCCAAATGAAACAAAAACCATTGAAGAATTTGAAATAAAAATACAGTAAAATACTGTTACGACAAACTATTTCAAAGGACCACATATTTTGTTGCTTGGAACGGGAATTTCGTTGCAATGAAATTCAAGCAATATAATGGAAATCAAATTTTAACTGAAAAATTTGCAGAGCTTTCCCCAGGATTAAAAAAGGGGCAGGATGCTGTTTTTAAAAAAGGGCACTTTTTTGAGAAAAGAGCATTTCTTCAAAACTAAGGGGCATGTTATCTCTTCAAAGCATTAGTGGATATAGTCATAGGATATATATTGTTATTTCTGGTTCAAATTTCTTACTATTGCAACAATAAAAACTTTGAAACATTCATGAATTACTTCCTACAGGGTGGCGACAGAAACTGTGAAAAAAAGTTCCCCGACTTTTCCCTGATTAAGTTCATCAAATTTCCCTGATTTACATTACCAATAATAATGGTTTCCTTGCTTTGCCCTACTTTAAAACCATTGCATATTAAATAAAATGCAGTATTTAAAATGTTTTAAGCTGTTAATTAAAAATATATTTCGAAAAAATGCTCCTTTTTTAGTAAAAATAGTTCATCAAATTAGCTACATCAGCGTTTCTTAATTTTTTTAATTAGGGGAACCCGTGTTGTTTTCATAAGTAGTATTGTTTAAAGCAACGTTCTTGAAATGTTTTATTTACAGTGAAGGTGAAAATTACTTCAAATACAATTTTTTCATGTCAAAACGTAATTTCAAACACAAACAAAAAATAAATAAATGAAATCTAAAAACAACTTGGAAAATAAAGTTTTAGAGACACAAACAAACTTTTAAAGTTTTACTTTTCTTTATTTTAAGTTATGAAAATTCATTTTTTAAATACATTTTTAAAGTTTTCTAAAATTAAAGTTAGCAAAATAAAGAATGATAGTTTTGTGGAACCCTTGTTTCATTTCCAAGGAACCCTTGCTCTCCGCGGAATACAATTTAAGAAACGCTGATCTACAGGGACATATTATAGGAAATCTAAAACAAATATTTTACTTCCAGTCACCAGTAACATAAGAATTCAAAGAAATTATTACGAACACTCTTAAAGAAATATCTAATCATGATAAAACTAAAAAGTTTATATAGAAATAATTGAACTAAATTTTCAAGCAGTATACTTATTGTTGCAAGAATCCTTATTTGCCAGGGGAAAACATCTTAAGATTATTTTTGCAACAAACAACATTGAAATGCAAAAAAACAATCAATTACAGTAAAACCCCTCCTAACGGATACCCTTCAAATGTGGATACCCCTCTTATGCGGACAGTTTTCATTCCCTGATCCCAAGGCAAATAACATTATTGAATGCCTATCCTGCAGACATAAAAATTTGTCCTGTTAGTGTCCGCATTTGAGGGGTTTTACTGTAATTTCAAAATATATATGTATATATATAACCTGGTTTGAAAAAAAAAAAGAATTTTAAAGTCTAAAAAAAAAACCCTTTGCGTAATCTGAGGCGACAGCGAATAATACGATGCAAAAAAAAAAATTGATTTTCATTCAACATTAATTTTAGCAATTAAATTAAAAACGCGAAGAAGTAATAATTTTAAAAATTTTATCTGTATTAGTTTAAAAAACAAAGACTTTTTCTTGAGATCATGATTACAGTACACTAATTACTTAAAGACTATAAGTAAAGGCAAGAGAGCTAAGGTATTAATGACAGCTTCCTCTTTGCCTGTAGGGTTGTTTATTTTACGTAGCATGGACCTTGTGAAAGGAAAATTCGAGCTACGTAAAATAAACAACTTTACAGACACAGATGCAATCATATGAAGTTCATCCAGTGTTTAATACAGGGTTGGCTTTCTGCCGGCAGAAACTAGTTTTTGCCGTGCCAGTGGCAGAAACTGGTTATAACCGGTAAAAACTGGCAGAAACTGGTAAAAACTTAAAAGTGTCTTTAATAACTCAAATAATTAGTAAATGATATTTGTTTAAGTAAACTAAAAAAATTAAACATCATTCCATCATTTTAAAAAATAAAATCCAGTGCTAGTGCTCTTAAATTAGTTCAGAAAGGGAACTTTTCAATTGCAGAGGCTCGTAGTGTTTGGATTAATTTAACAAAGGATAAAAAATCATACGTGGGTGCTTAGGAAAGAGGAGTGACATACAGAATTAAACGGGCATTACTGATTGTAATTTGCTTACTCATATGCTTCCTCTAAATTGTTTGTGATTGAAAATTATCATGTCACGTGCTTCAAGAAGAAAGTGCCAGAATTTTACTTGCCTAGAATTTTGTACCTAATGTCACAGCTTTTCAAAACAAATTGGCCCCATTTCTCAAAACTTATTTTTCTAGTCAAATTTTTACCACAACCACAGTTACTACCACCTAACATGGTGGACCAGTTATACAATATATGAAAGTTTCACGAGCATTGCTTGCTCCTTGATGCATTGTCTGCTAGCTCTTCTGTTTCAAGAATATTCTAAAGTTTCTAATTTGTGCATATTAAATTGAGAACCTGTTTAGATTTTTGAAACCACCTTTTCAAAGAGGCAATTGCAGAGTCCCAACAATGTAACATTTGATTTTGAATTGTGATAATTTTGTGATAAAATTACAGTGCTTTGGTTAACAATTAATTATTTTTTCCATGTATTTTCTGTTGTACATTAAAATCCCTCTAATGCGGACACTAACGGGACAATTTTTTTGTCCACAATAGAGAGGGGTCTTAGGACAGGGTTTAATAATGTTACTTGCATTGCAACTGGGGAATTAAAAATTCTCTGCATAAGAGGGATATCCGCCTTTAGGGGTGTCCGTTAGGAGGGGTTTTACTGTATATCAAGAATTAATTTTTCATTTTGTGAGTTTTTGCCAGTTTCTGTTGCAAATGTGGCAGAAAGTGGTTTTTGCCATGCCGGTTTTAACCGGTTTCTACCAGTGGTTTTAACCACCTCAGCAGAAACTTGCCAACCCTGGTTTAATAAGTTATGATTCAATACTTTAACGTTGAGAAAAAAAGATGCACAAATATGATTCAGTGTGTAATATCACCTCATTAATATTTTACTTTTTTCTCAACAGATAATCGCCGGAAGATGCATAGGAAATTAGAGTACTTAATTTTACAAAGCAAAAATAAAGATTTTTTTTCTTCATTTGATCAATTTTCCTTGAATTTTTGTTATTTTTTCAAAATTCACTGATATTTCCCTGATTAATAAAGTACCCTGACTTTTCCCTGATCACCCTGATCAGTCGCCACCCTGTCTTAGGACAATTGAATAGTTTATAATCATTTTAAAAAAATAATGATAGCTAATTCTTTCAACAGTTACTAGCTGCAAATTAAAAAACATTTAAATCCAAAAGTAATAATTGCTCTTGGCCTAACCAATGCCATTAGGAAACAAAAACCAATAAACAATGCCAGTTTGAAAGCACTTGGTATTTATTTTCAATAGTTAAGTCATTTGTTTTCAATTGAAATGGCCAAAATCATCTACATTTGGCTTTTACATGCTGAATTATTTGTATTTTTGTCATACTTTTGCTTTTCTTGGATGCCACATGTCACACGAAATATTAGCATTTTGCTATAAATCTGCAGTAATCTATCAGCATCTGCTTTTGGTTTTCAAAATTTTTTATTATTTTTTCAGCAGCTTATAATATGAAGCATATTAAGGAAAAATACAACTGTATTTTTCAGATCAAATGCTAGGTGTGCATATATTGCACAATAACAAAACAGAACGTATTATTCACAAATTTTGCGCAAAAAAAAAAAAAAAAACTGTTTCAACAAATAGTTGCAATTTAGATTATTATAGACTGAAATAAAATTAAATCTATGATAATATAATAAAGAGAGAGAGTGCATTTTTGTATGTTTATATGTTCGAGGTAATCTCCAGAACCATTGCAGCTATTTGAAAAATTCTTTCACTATACGAAAGGAGCATTCTTACTGAATGACATAGGCTATAAATTCTGCATATATGTGCCTATACTAAATTTCATTGAGAACTATTTAGAGTCGCAGAATGTTAATGCACCAAAATTTATTCAAATGAATGACACATTATTGAAATGAATGACTTGCACAGTAAAATCTATACTAATATTTTAAAGAAAGAGCGAACGGTTTTGTATGTTTATATGTTCCGGACAAGACTGATACATGATTGCAACCTACTGAATGAGTACGTTTCCAATCACGGAACCAAATTAGTAACCGATCAGCGACTCGCCTATGATACCACAACGCAAATTGATGTTTATTGACATACCTGGTGGAACTGAAAAAAAAATTAATATATTTCATAAAAATCAGCAGGCAGACTGAGGATGTGTGTGTAGTTTTTTTTTTTTACTTAATTGCAACAATTTTACTTAGTGGTCAAAAATCTGACCACTCTAGATTTAAGCTACTGTATTACCCTGCATTATCCGGCATGCCACAAAATACGGGGATCACCATATTTTCAATAACATTTGCCTGGTCCTTTCCAGCATGCCGGAAAAATCGAGGTTGGAGAAAAAAAAATTAAAACTATAAAAAATATATGTTCAGCTTAAAAAATAATACAAGTCCTATACATATCTTATTAGTATTAATAAACAGTTTCATTTTGCAAAAAATATTAACTAACAATGTCACTTAAATGTAGCACCTCACATTTCTAAACATTAACTGCCAAATCCTATTTATCTGTCCACTTAGTAATATGACCTAAATCTTCTTGCAGCTGTTTTACTAGTTCTTCATTTTCTACAATTGCCATAATATTGACATCATTAGCAAAACAATTCATGTTCCTAGAAATATTTTCATGAATATCATTCATAAAAATAATAAACAAAAGGGGCCCTAAAACTGATCTTTGAGGACTCACTTATAGCATCCCTCCATTAGAATGATTTTCCCTTACAACTATCCTTTGTTTCCTTCGAGTCAGCCAATTTCTAACCCAAATTAACATTTTCTCTACCTTTCCTTATATCAGCTAGTTTGCTGAATAGAGCAACGTGCAGTACTTTATCGAATGCTTTTTGAAAATCAATATGTACATATTTTTGTTATTTGAAGCCATGGTAAACTTGTCATAGGAATACCATACTGCAAACCAGACTATTAATCACTAAGAAATTCATAATCTTGATTTTGATAAAAGTTTCAAAATTTTTGCACTGAAGTCAGACTCACAGGTCTATAATTTCTTGCATTACCTATAGACTCTTTCTTTAAAAGCTGCATTATGTTAAGCTTCCAGTCCTCTAACACTGTCCCTGAGTCAAAAGCATTGAATATTTAAAATAACATCCACACTTATTCCTGTGCACCTTCAAAAAATTTTTTTACAAAGATAAGGCCTTTTACACCTTTAATCTTTCATGAAAGCAAGCATTAATTTGTCTGCAAATGTTTAGAAAAACTAATATTTAATACTTATACATAAATTAACAATCATCAGATGATGTACACATCTGCATAGCAGTGAATGTATCCTTGTAGAGCATGCACATTCGGGTCTATGTTATCTAGCTATGATTATTATACACAAAACTCCTGTTCAGTATGAACACTAAATTCATCCTTACCTGAATATAAGGGCCAAATGAACCTCCAACGTCAGGACCTTCATCTGGAATGAGTCCTGTCCATTGCAATACTGAGTGAAAGTTTGAAATAGATTCTGCCTTTACACGTTTCTAAAAAAGTCACATACTTAAATTAAAAATGTATAAAAATGAAAAACTAAAATAATAAATTTTTCTTTTGGGTAACTAACTATGGAAATGATATTTAAAATAATCACTTGTGGCTGTTCTGATTCACAAATTTTGGTCAATAACACCAGCAGTTAATTTATTATTTTAAAGGGACAATAGTCAACTTTCGTACTCCTTTTAATACCCTTACACCCTTGTAAGTTTAGGTTTTGTTCAGGCAAATAACTAGTCCTATTACATATAATATAAACATTTGTTCATCACAGTCTGATTTGAGCACTGAAGTGCTGCACTGCAAGTGTCCAATTTATGCAGGTTTCACTGTACTTACTATCAATTGAAATGAGGCATAAGCAGGAATGGTGACCTAGGGGGGTCATGATGCAGACTGCTGCATTGAAATTTTTTAGGGGAGGGAGTTGAGGGGTTTTTGCGATACTTAGGAGGGTGCATCCTTGCTGTTAGGGGGGGTGGGCATCTGTGCATTAGGCATTTCATAAAAAAACAGAAAAAAAAACCCTTTGACAGTAGCATACTTCGGTGAACAGCAACCCCCCCCCCCCCCTTTACTATAGCACTGCATTTAGTTCCAGAGAAGATTTAACGATAGAATAACCCCACCACCTGTTTACACCTAAGTGTTCAAGCCTGAAATGTAGAACATCTTTCTATAGGTACAAAAAATTAATGCACTATACCTGATCAGTATCTTCTATTCGCAAAATAAATTTGCCCTTGTTCTTTTTGGCAAATAAATAATTATAAAAAGCTGTTCGCAGACCTCCTAGATGCATGCAACCTGTAGGGCTAGGAGCAAATCTAACTCGAACATCCGAGTAACAATGCCGAAGGCCAGCAGTTTTGAAATTAAATTTTAAAATTGATCGAATCCACATCGCTGATTTAGTTCTTCTAGTGTTTTGATACAAGTAACACAGTAATGCAACGGTTCTCAAAATCTTGAATTATAATATAATACCCCATCCATATTCCTAACATAAACAAACACACATCAAAGTTGCTTTAATATAATGGATTTATAAGAAACATAACGTATCACCAGGAAAATCCGCGACGAGCAAGCGAGCAGACAACAACAGTGAATATAACAGCGAAACCGCGAGCGAACATGAAATGTGTGGAGGTAATGGCAAAGGTCTTAAAGGGGATAAGCCTAGAGTCCCTAAATGAAAACTTAGTTTTAAGCCCTCTAGATGGGCCGTGGTAGCCCGATCGGTAGAGTGTGGGATTCGGGGCCGAAGGGTCTTGGGTTCGAACCTCGATGGTCGAAGACCCACCGTCGTCATTAAAGGGAACTGGGCGACGTTAAATATGCTCGTGGTCTCAATGTCCTCCAAGTGAAACGATACCTCTGGGGGTGCTAGCACCAGGTAGCTAGTAGCTCCTGGACTAGTTCTAAATTCTCATAAACTGTTCGATCCGGTGATGGTGCTGCTATCTATCGGTAGATAAAATAATGGAGGCAAGGCACTAAGTATGCAGTCCTCGACATAAATACAGTTGTAGTCAGTTGTGACTCTGAATAGGAATAGGAAGCCCTCTTGACAGCACAAAACCTCACCCCCCCCCCCTCTCACTAAAAAAAACTCAATCGAAAGTTTAAAGCCTTGTTTCTACACATAATTATTTTTGTTCTTCAAAAAATAATATTCTCCTAACTATATATAACTATATATAACTATATATATATATATATATATATATATATATATATATATATTATCATTATTATTATTATTATTATTATTATTATCATTATTATTATTATTATTATCATTATTATTATTATTGAACCATTCTTTATGGTTGCATTCTTTTACAAAATGCAAATTAAAAGCAAAAAATACAAGTTTTCAATTACTAATTTCGGCCATTTTAAGATTTTCTGATAATTTTGAAGGGAAGCTCAAACTTCATGTCCTGCATGAACCCCTAGGAGTTTCCAAACCACCGGTTGGGAATGTTCTAAATTAGGGATCTTCATTTTTTTTACCACCGAGAACCACATCCAAAAATTAATAGAGATTGTTCACCACACATCTGTTGAATAAGTAACGTAGGCAAAGATTTGAAAGTGGAGAGGGATATAACAGTATTTTTTTTATAAGTTTCAATGGAAGAAAGGGTGGGCGATAATAATTTTTAAATATCTAATACTTTCATCTCAAAAAAAAAAAAAAAAGTTCAGTGGAATTTGAATCAATATTACTTTGTATATATTTTTTTAAATGATAAAACAGAATGATATGACGTACGGTGCACAACTATGCTACAAAACCCACCAAAAACAAGAATATATTTTTAAAAACTTACACTATTAGAGGGATTTAAATCTCTTGGACATTGCTTTTGCTTTACCAAAGTTTCGATTCGACATCCAAGGGTGTGTGTTGTTTCAATTCGCAATGTATTCTGCAAAATTTGATCTGTTAAGCGTGTTCTTGTTTTGCCAGAACCCGGTTGGAAACTAAGGGCCTGCCCCTGAGGGAAGGGGGGGGGCAGCTCGGAATCAGACTGCCTTTATTTGTCACATCAGAAAAAAAAACGACTGTCGACAGTTCAACTTTGGTTCGGACTCATTGACTTTATCACTTCGAAAATGGTCTTTCGGTGCAGAATATTTCTTCCTGTACAGCACCATAATTTCACTTAAAGTTGTATCCTACATTACAACTACTTCCAGCCTGGGAGATACCATTTTTTGTGGGGGAAAAATCGAACTTTTTTTTGGAAAGTTTTCTTTCTCTAATTGAAAATGATTCCCGAGCCACTAAAATATCTTCGGTGGGCTAGTGGTGGTCCTCGTGCCACGGATTGAGGACACCTTACAAAGTAACTTCGAAATTCAATAAATGATACTACTTGCTCCTCAATCACTTTCTCTCTCTCTCTTTCATTTTTTGGAATGTTACAGCCTGTGCATCCAAAGAATGTGGTCGGACGCTTTTTGAGCAGAGCATGCTAGTAGAAATTAAATCATCAATGAGACAACGTTGTGTCCATACCGTAGCTTATTTGAATGTTATTAAACGCTGCTTTTTAGCAGTTATGAAGGTACCGAATCACTTTTTTTTTGTTACTTCAGCAAAGAATAAGTGGTGCTAAATATGCAATCTTGTGGTGATGTTTTATAAGAACATAAAATATGCGCAATACTAGTTTGAACTTACTAGGATTTACTTTAACCACTTATAATAGGTAAAACTTATATTTTGTGGAAAACGTTCGACTTGAAATCGCTTAACATCCATTGAAAAATGTAAAGTCACGGATTGTGATCGTTAAAGATTTTTCACTCAAATTGCTGCATAAATTTCCATTTTACTCACTTCCGAATGAATGCTTAGTAGCTTCTCCGGCCCGACAACACATGTATGTGAATTTATAAAGAACGGACAGCCCTGATATCCATTTCGAACTTCCCTAAGTTAATTATTAGGACTCGACCGATGCATCGGCCTGGCCGATGCATCGGCGCCGATGGTTCAACAATTTAGCCATCGGCATCGGCATCGGCGGCCGATGCTAACTTGCAGGAAACATCGGCCCATCACCCTTAAAAAACATCGAAAAGCCGATGGAATTGGCCGATGTTTTTGAAAAAAAAAAAAGGACCTTTGTTGTTTTACTTTTTAATACAAAGTAAAGGGAGTTATTATTTTTATATAAATTGTTTACCTAAATTTCAGTATGAATTTCTATTTTAGTCACAACTGGAAGAGTTTTTAATACTGCATTCAGGTACCAAACAAGTTAATTGTTGCGTTGTTTCTTGCGGATGAATGTACGTATGTATCTCTTATAAGTCATCAAAAATGGTAAGCTGTTAGAAGGCTAAATTTTCGCATGTGGGATGTGCGTACGTTCCAGTTGTGCACTTCCCTTTTTGATTTTGATTGGATGTTCTAAAAATCCTAATTACTCATTTTTTGTGGCTATTAATTACTTATTTCAATGCAAAACTCATATAGCGAATCAGACTGACGATCATTTGGTGATATATTGCCGAATTGGAGACCATGGAAACAAATATGAGATGGCGAAACCGGTTTTGTTTCATTTTGTTAGATTCCCGTTGAACGGAAGGTAATTTTTAATTTTTCTATATTTGTATTATGAATCACAGTAATGCAGTCTTTTCTGTATCGCTTCGGCGGAGCTACAAGTTTGGGGCCCGTCGAAATGCATTTTGGGGCCCTATTTCTCTATCACAGAAGTTGTAAAACATTTATCATAAGCATTGTTGTAACTCCTACGGTTCCAGTATGGTTATGGGGCCTCACGCGCAATGGACAGTATTCACCTGACGTCACTGCGGGTAAAAACCCTCACTGCAGTGCATTGTGGGAACTGTAGCAGACGAAAATCCGGCACTACAGCGTATAATAACACTTGCTTTTGTGTGGCTTATAAACTCTTCTTTCTATTTAAAAATGGGGGGTTTTTTACGTTTTTAACTAGGAAACGTTGTAAAAGAATGATGAACGATTCATTTGATACGAAATACTCTCTTTATTATCGTATTTTCACGGGTTTAAGCCTCTTTGGTTCCTTATCAGAAACATGGTGAAAACTCGAATTCTCTTTTTGTTATCCCTGTTTCTCAGCATTTTCCATGCATTCGTAAGTCTTTTTAAGCGTTTAACATGTTCATTATGCCCATGAAGTTCAGTAATCCTTAAATAAAACGAGTTTTTTTAGCACTACTGACACTACGTAATTGGTCAAAATACCCGCAGACGGACAGCTGATGGGACCGTTGCCAAACCGTGAATAAGGTCCATTGCAACATTTGCTATATTTTAAATCCGCCACTGCACGTCAAAACAAACTCGGGTGCAAGTTTTAAAAGGGTATTTCTACTCAATGTTTATGATTATTTTAAACTCTATTTTTTACGACTATTTTTTGTATTTCCGAGAAAACTTGCGAGCACCTCCTCCAAATCCCAGTTTCTGAAACTAAACTCTAGTTGTTCTTCTGAGTTGCTTAAAACTAACACCATCCATAAAATTAGAGTTTCTTTTCAAGGTTTATCTATTGTTTAGGAAGAATTCAGAGCATTAATGTAAGAAATTGATTAAAGACGTTTTCAGTGGTAGCATAACTCGGAAATCAAAGGGACTTTTGAATTTTTTTCTTCGGAAGTGCTGGAGTAGCTTCAGAAACTCTTCTAAGCGTTGGTAGTAGCGGTTCTGTACTAAAAAAAACGAGGCCGAAGTTTAATGTTGTGAGTTACTCCAAAATCAGAGGGTGCCCCCCCCTAACCCACACTCGTCGTTTCAAGCATTTCTTGAATATTTAGCAATTATTTATTTTGATCAAGAAATATCATTTTGCGTATTTCTTATATTTGTTTCACCTATATTTCGTAATGCGCTATCTTTTTGGCATCATTAATAGCGATCGATTTTTTTTTTCTGTTGTAAGTAACTATTTTTATGTATTTATATAAAATCAATGAATAAGTTATTTTCGTTTTCATCATATTTCTAATAATATGTTATAGAAAAGTTTGAAGGATTTTCTATTGTGCAAATTTTTGAATTTCAGAAAATTATTGTTAAATTGAAAAAATTAATTTGAACTTGTTTGTAGTGCTTCATAAGAGATTAAACAATGAAATTGTTCAGTATTACGTGTGCAAACATCAGATCGAGTAGTATATGTATTCAGTTATTAACTTGGTCTAAATACTGAGTTTGTTTATTGAGGCTGCGTTTTAAGAACTTCGCTCTTTTCATGGCTATTTCTTTTTTTCGCAAAATTTATGTCACTGTTTATAGCTTTTATAAAAAATGCAAACTTTTCAGTTCATAAATTTTAAATAAGTATAAAAATATAACTATTATGATTTAATATTGTAATTTGTCTGTTACCTTTTTTGTTTAATTTGATGACTAAAAAATGTCTACGTGCAATCTTTCCACTTTAATTGCGTAATTTGCTGGCGGTTTCATAGTTTTATTCTTATTTATTTATTCACTTTTCGAATAATTAAACAATATAATTTAATGTTTTTTAACTATGTTCAGTGTACCTAAATCCATACATTATTATAATATTACTGAAATCTTAGTTATATGTTCAATTTAAAAAAAACAAATCAGTTGGTTATTAAACAGCCTCTTTGTTTTTCTTCTTTTTCTTTTTATTTTCTTTTTATTTTTTTAAATTTTATAGCTGTTGTTCTTTGTCTTCCATCATACAGCAGTCAAAAAAGGAGAAGTATAACTACACCCTATACAGATTGTACGTAGTACGATCCAAAAATTTGGGGACAAGCTGTATAAAACCTTACCCAGAATAGTTCACATTACCGAAGCACATCCACCTTCAAAAGGTTACCCTTGAACTACTATGTACTTCTGCCAGTGTTCATATAACTTTTGGAAACACTCCTGGAAGCCATTTTTCGCTACGTTCTGTGATGCTGCTTTACCTTCTCCTGACGGAAGAAAGCGGCGTCCATGCAAATGTTTTTTTTTTGCTGGGAACAGGTAAAAGTCGCACGGAGCTAAGTCCGATAAAACGTTATGTTATTTGTTTGTCATATCAGAGAATTGACCAATCGAACTGTGCATCCTCAACATGAAAGTCGCCTTCTTCCCCACGATGAAGTTAAAGCAGCAGCGCAAGAGGTTGCGATAAATGTCTTCCAGGAGTCCTTCTAAAAGCTATACGAACGTTGGCAGAAGTGCATAGTCGTTCAAGGTGACTATTTTGTAGATAGATGTACTTCGGTAATGTGAACTATTCAGGGTAAGGTTTTATGCAACTTGCCCTCGTATGACTTTTCAACTTACGATTTCATAACGTTTTTGAGTGACGCAAGTTTACGCGCATGAAGACATCACAAGAGAATTTACGATAATTAACTAAGGAGGCGTTCAAAATGGATATTTCGATCATCTATATGTTCTTAAGTACATATGCATGTACAAATGTGCCGAAAAAACTTGTGAAGTTTCAATTGGGTGGTCGTGAAATAGAAATTTAGATCGAAATCTTATTTTTTTTTTGTGATTACAATTCCTTATTCGTAGAAAGGAAGTAAAGTGAAATAAATCAATGATCCTTTAAATCCCTGACATTGTTATCAATTTATTTCTATGTTTTTTTTTTGTTTTTTTTTTGCCATCGGCCATCGGCAATCGGCCATTTGGAGGAAAACAATCGGCCATCGGCCATCTTTGAACAATCGGCCAACAATCGGCATCGGCCCATCGGCCAAAAAATGCCATCGGTCGAGCCCTATTAATTATCATTAGTTTTCTCTTAACGTCAGGATGTGGGTGCGGATATATGTTGGGTAGACCGGGGCACGTTTACGCAGTGCACGTTTTTTGTTTTATCCTTTGTAAATCAATATTTTAAGTCCTGAGGATATTTTGGCCCACGTAGAAAGAGATTAGAATTCAAGAAGCATTACTAGTTAACATTAATGCAAACTATGTAGTTCGTAGTTCTAAGCAGCCATTTCCACGATGTTGAATTCGATATTTATCAATTCTTGATAAAACTAAATAATAATTGCGGCCTGACAAGAATAACAATTAATGCTAGAAAATTTAATATGACATTACAAATTATTATCAAAAGAAGGTGATACTTCTTTGCCTTGCTTGGCCAGCGCTTATTGTTTTGCATTTGTAGCTGAGTTATTTCTCTCAAATTCCTGAATCGGTTAATTTAAAATTTTTCTGTTTTGATGTTTCTAATTTCTAAGTTACGATTTAATTATGTCATGTTATGCAAATCATCAATAAAATTCTCACGAAAATATGGTAGTAGTTTTCTTTTCAGTTGAATGACCATTATTTCTTTTAACTTATTGAATTCTGTAATCCTACTACCATTTTATTCCACTCATGATAAAAATTAAAAATGGTTTAACTAAAAACGCGAAATCTCGCCAAGGTTACTTTGCTCGCACAATACTAAAACTATAATCCTAAACAAATTTGGCGAAACCTTTCAGCTGAGAATAAAAGCAATAAAGTAAATTCTTTCTCAGTTAAACATTTTTCATTTTGTTCTACGATAATATATTCAAGAAAATATTTTGCATACTGTCCATTCCAATTGAATGCTGCTGTAAAATATGGTTAGTTAAATTAATTTAAGATTTTAAAAAAACCCATATTCTTACAAATTCATACAAAACAATAAAATTTTTTACCTTGTATAACGTTATCCAAGTTTGATAATCCAGAGTTCTCGCTTCAACCATTTCTCAATCAACTCACATTTTAGAAAAAAATAAGGAAAACTAACATTATTCTGAGAAGCTCGAGAATACTACTAAGAGACGAAACAATTTCTGTAGCTGAAAACTACAGAAATCGAGCTAAGACACATCGATTGCGTTACTAAATACTCAGAACAAACTGCCTGTGTTTACGTCAACAGACACACATGGAACGCAACGTAGCAAAGTTTTAGTTTTTCCGGCAGTTTTGTAAATATCCGCAAGGTAGCGTATTCGAGCGCTGGAGTTGCGAATTCATTTAAAAATTATTTTTGGTAACAGGGGAAAAAGAAATGATTTTTTTTTTTTTGATATGATGTATTTATTTTAATGAGCTGATTAATGTTAATTATTATTTTTTCGTTTTGAAGGCGGTTAAAGATTTTTTTTAATGAAAAAAAGTGTATTAGCTGCTTTGTTTAAAAGGTGCTGCTATTTTATTTATTCGTTTATTTATTTATTTATTTTTTTCTTACGCATCTAATTTTTTAGATGAGTAAGGCATATTTTATTCCTAGAAATCAGCTTAAAATATTAAAAAAATATGTTTGAAACAACTTGCGATTTTCGCAATTTTTCAGTATATTGATCAAATACTAGAAAGTAGTATGGGTATACGGGAAAGTAGGTTTGTTTAGTTTTAGACGGAACTTCTTGTTTGAAAACGAATTATAACTGGATAGTCAACAGTCATAGCATAGTGATCCTAGAAAGTATCCTCTCACGTTTTTGAGCATCAGTCGAGCTTCCGTCTATAGAATGCAGTAGGAACAACTTGTTTTCTACCAAGTCGACTAAATTTTGAGTTGAACGTTTAGAAACTTATTCTGAATAAATAATACTTAGTTAAGAAAGAACAAATAGATAAAAATTAGCAGAGTTTTATCCTTTTTAGCCTACTCTCTTAGTAAAAGTCAGAGAAAGAAGAAAAAAGCATGAAAAAAGGCTAAATGCATTTTGAAAATATCGCGAAAAACAAAGAAAAGTCAAAAATAAAAAAAAATATAATTAAATAATTATTGAAAAATTAAAAATTGCAAAGTAGAGTATTGAGATGGGGGAAAATGTCTGCCAGTCTGTCTGTCTGTCCCCCCTAATAATCCAATTCGATTTTTTTTTTCGTTCGAAAGATCTCGGCGAGGACACCTCATTCCTATATTTCACTTTTTGATTTGAACTATTTTTCGTTCAATTTGTAACAGCTCAAAAAACTTATCATTCGTGCCTACGGGGAAATTCACGGCAATTCCGAACTTAGAGGAGAATTTGCTTCAAACAAACTTGGAGGAAAAAGCTTTTGATGAAAAACATGTATGTAAAATATCTTTTTGATTTGAACAATTTACCGTTCAATTTTTAACAGAAATGATTTTTTAAGCAATCACGATTGCTTATTGTTCTCATTTGACCGTTTTTGAGGTCCGTGCCTATTTCAGCTTGGACCAGAAGCCTTTGCAGCACCACCGCCCACCGTCCTCTGTAGGCGGCACGGCTGCTCTGGTCCTGAGCTATCCGCTTCCCCTGGTCGGAAGAGTCCATGTCCTACACACACGCACGCTCTCACACACATACACACACACGCCTACGTGCATACACACAGGTCTACGCACACACTTACTCACAACTATGCACACATAACCGCCCAGGAAGAGAGGCAGGCTTGGGGGGGGGGGGGGACAGGAGTTGTTTCTAGAAACAATAACTCCAATGAGTAGGGTCCTGTCTCAGTTCGTGATTGCGAAAAACATAATTTAAATTCAAAATTTCAGAATTCAAATTAATTTTTTTTTGTTTTTTGATATGATGTATATTTATTTTAATAAGCTTATTAATTTTAATTATTTTTTTTCCGTTTTGAAAGCGGTTAAAGATTTTTTTTAAGGGAAAAATATTAGCTGCTTTGTTTAAAAGGTGCTGCTATTTTATTTGTTTGTTTATTTATTTTTTTCTTATGCATCTAATTTTTTAGATTAGTGAGGCATATTTTATTCCTAAAAATCAGCTTAAAAGATTAGAAAATTATGTTTGAAACAATTTGCGATTTTAGCTATTTTTGAGAATATTGATCAGATACTAGAATGCAGATATGGGTATACAGGAAAGTAGGTTCGTTTAATTCTAGACGGAACTTCTTGTTTGAGAAATGTATTCGTATGAAATGAAATGTTATTAAATTTTTTTGCACGTTAAAAATAAATCCAAACTTGGCGACGGAGCAAGTTTACGCGTTGACGTCAGAGCATCTTTACGTACGTTCTTAATGTGTCATACTTCTAAACGTGCTGAGGCGCTTTTTTCGCTAAGAACTGTCTCAAAATTGTTTAGTATTTTCAGGCTATTTAGTTTTGAAAATCACCTTTTGATTTTCAATTGAATTAGAAATTCATCTTAATATATAAAAATCTTCTATGCGGACGTTTGTCACCATAAGGCTTTTAAACTGCTAGACCGATTTTGATCAAATTTTTTGTGTGTAATTAAGTTGTGGCAAGCATGGTTTCGAAGCGTGATGGATCGAATCGGAAACGTTTTTGTTAATTAATTAATTAATTTAAACATTGGATGGTTACATCTCCCAAATGATTAATATTTATTTTTACCTATTGTTGAGCGAGCAAGGAAATAAATATTTAACCCGTTGCCAAAGGACGATAGGAAAGCCAGCTCTGCTTTTTATAATGAATTTCCTACAGTGATATGTCAATTGAGAATAGATAAAACATAGAGAGAGAGAGAGAGAGAGAGTGAAGTCAGAAAGTAACATTTGTTTCTCGGCTGAAATCCATTTGAGTTTTGGCACCAATGTCAAGAATACTTTAAGGATTATCTAACTAACCAGTACATTATTAAAGGAAAAGATGATGGAATTTAAAGACGACACAAATTTTATTTTCGTACAGATAAACTACAACAGGGTAGTTATGTACACAAAAGATCAGTGCAGTGGAAGATCTTTATCTTTGGTGGAAAGAACAAACTAAGCAATATATGAAGTTTATAAACTTTACTTTCAAATGATCGGACTGCTAAACGGTCGGAGTTGACTTCTCTCACTGATCAACTGGATTGCAGTAACGTGGTGACTTGGCGACTTATAAATAATAGAGTTGTGTGATCATTTGTTTACATTTTAAAATCTTCGTTAATGTAATTTATTGTATTTTTGTTTATTTGGCGAAATATTTCAAATTGCACAGAATTGTTTTTCGCTTTTAAAGAGATTTTGTCACTTTAGTTGAAGAATGTGTTTATTTTACATCGGGAGGGGGGGGGAGGGATGAGTGATATTTGCTTATTCAGAGAACTGTTTTTACATTTATCATTTTTTAAAACGATATCCTTTCGATTGTTTTATTCTTTTTCATATGGGAGAGGTTGTAGCGGGAATTTCCGTTTGTTCTAGATGGGTAGTTAGTTTTTTACACTTAATATCTGAGGACGCTTTTTATCCTTTGAGTATGGCTGAAGGAGCCAGCCATCGAGGACGGAAGAAAAAATAGTTATTAAAACAACTGCTCAGTGGGCATTTGATAAAGCAATTTGTAATAAATATACGCATTCTGACACCAAGCAGCTTAAAACATTTTTTTTTACTTTTTTTTTCAACAAAACGGTTCAAACACTTGATAGTTTATTGAAATTTTTTGACTTTTCAATTTACAAAGTTTGAACAGAACAACGTCTGTCGGATCCTCTAGTATCTTATAGTTTACAATCATGTTTTGCTATCTTCATGCTCCTTCAGCTTTTACTTTGTACACTATTCTGTCTGTAATAAATTCGCTTTATTTTAACGATGGTAAGACATTTTTAAAACACTAACAGAACCACGTTTTTAAAATTTAATAAAATTTAGAAAAATCATGGAAAATAATCCGCGTAAACGTGCCCCGTTCTACCCTACGTATGTATTACGTATTACTCAAAAACGATCCGCCGCAGCAGTTCGAAATTTTGTATGTAATTTCTGAGTGGGGTTCGGTCGTGTGTCTCAACCTTTTTGTAGGCCCTGTTATGCTCCAAAAAAGGTCTTTTACAATTTCTTTTTAAAAGGTCAAATCGGTGTTTCAATGCAAACTAAATAACATCAATATTTGACTACGACCGAGATTATTCGAAGTGTTTTCATTCTCATTTTAAGGGACTATTATATTGTATTTTCGTTCTTTAGCCATGTTCTATACAGTTTTTTTGTGCTGTTTTAGATCACAGAAATCTAATAAAAACATCAGCCTTTTTCACATTTAAAAGTAAAATCTATGTTTATCATGAGTAGTAAAATGTCTAAAAAGCTATTCATTAAAGAAGTAACTGCTTTTAATACTCGTAGATAAGTACATGCACCCATTTTTTGGAGATACTGAACAACATCGATTATTCAGTGACGTAAAAAGTAGTGTGGGGTCCATATCAGTTTTTTTTTTTTTTTTTGAGCAATCACGATTGCTTATTGCTTTCATTTGACTGTTTTGATGTCCTATGATTTTATTTTCCCGCCAGCACCCTCTGCAGCATCACCGTCGATCGGCTCCTCACAATGATGCTGCTCCTCTAGTGGAAACCATCTCCAGGTTGCATCCATATCCTACACTTATACGCATACATGCACGCACGTGTACACACACAAACACATACACACACATACATACACCTACACACACATGCACAAACACAAACACACACGCATACATACAGAAACCTACACACACACACCTACACACAACTACCCACACACTCATGCCTACGCACAGACACAAACACATATGCCAACACACACATACCCACACACAAACGCATAAACAGACACGCCTACACACACACACACACACGTGATTGCGAAAAACATAATGTGAATTCAAGAGGTCAAAATTCAAATTAATTTTTCTTTTTCTTTTTTTGTATTATTTTCAATATTGTTGCATAACATAAGAAATTTTGTTACATAACTCAATTAGTTCCCATGACAGCTCGTAGCACATTACGGATATTCTACTCAACAAAATTGTGTAAGCTAAATAAGCATTTGCATGCAACACAGGTTTTTGAATCATTAAAAATATCTATCGTCTGCGTTTTTTCCTTGAAGTCCTTGAATGATCAAGTTTTGCCTACCGTATGAGAGTATCGAAAAGAATATTGAAATCTATACATATAAATAAAACAAAGAATATATTTATACGTGTGTGTGTGTGTGTGTGTGTGTATGTTCCCTATACAAATCCACAGTTGACAAAGGATCTCCACCAAATTTGGCAGAGAGGTACTTACTTGGGCCGTCGAAAAGAAACGTAGGGGAGTTTTCAAACGCCAAAAAAGTCCGAACCGTTCGAATTTTAATTTTAATGCCCGAAAACGGCATTAAATGGCTCTTTCTACTCTAAATAATTATCCGATCAGTTCGATTTTGGCGTCATTCGAAAGCTCGCAAAAAACACCCAAAAGGTTCATTCTATGCCTTCGAATTAAAAAAAAGGCTGTAAAATCACCGGAAAAAAGTTAAAAAGCACTTCTAAGCCTAATGGAACAGAAATTTTAAATCGGAAAATTATCGTTTGCACAATCTCATTTTAAATTAGCGTTCATAAGGTTGTCACTTTTTTTTCCCCTCGATTGTGACTACATAAAAATTTTGCTTTTGTTTTGAGGTAAAATTTTTCCCTTTTGATCATTATTTGGGGATTTATCTTTTTTCTTTTTAGTATTATGGGAAGTTGCGTTTAATTTTTTCGGGAACTTTTGATTTGCCGTTTTCTTTCTTTGAGAATGATTATTTTGAAGGGAAATTTTGTAGTTTTTTTTTTCTCTAATTGAAGCCTGATTGTTAACATGCGTTACTTGACAAAACGTTTAGTTTCGAGGCAGACCATGCAAAGCCGGGCAATGCAGCTAGTTTAAAAAAATAAAAGAAGATTTAGGCAGCGGCCTGCTACGGCAGTTGCCTTGTCGAGATCTTAAGAAAAATGACTGTAATTAAGTTTTAAAATGTTTTCCTCCATCTTTGACGCTAATAAATAAATAATTAAATAAATAAATAAGTAAATAAATAAATAAATAAATAAAATAAATAAAAATAAGTTTCTCAGTTTGATGCAAAATATCCATGGTTGCAATACCGTTTTGTGCATTGACTCACGCTAAGAGAAGTTGCAGCTATTAAAAAAAATACCAGGAATAAAGCAAATTTTGATTATGCTTACTAATAAATATAACTTTTTATTGTACTATTTCGCCGTTTGAATTTTAAAGGAAGAGTTATTTCTGCAATTAATAAATCGGAAGGAAAAATATTCTAAAACATTAGAACTTTTTTAATGTAACCAGTTCTAAAGCATAAATATAGCTCCGTCAATAAAGGTTTCGTGTCGCAACTAATTTAGGGAAAGCTGAATTTTTGCAGGATATTAGCACGTAAAGTATACACCAAAAAAATACAAAGTCTCGACCCCCACCTCTCTTGCTTTTCTCCCCACCCCCTCCGAAACATTACAAGAGCAGTACTATGATTATACGCCTACAGCTCAAAAATTAATAATGTTACCGGGGAGTTCCTTTTTTTATTTCATTCCTAACAATATTATAAACCAGTGGTGCCACACCTATAGTACGCAGGACACATCCGGCCCACGAAGCTGATCCACGTGGCCCGCTGTTTTGTGAAATGTTACAACTTGAAGAGAACGATTAATGACAATGTTCCAAATTTGGAGCCAAACATTTAGAAATTAGTTTATGAAAAACAAGTTGCAATTAACAAATGAAGCATCAAGTATTAAGAAGAATTTGTTAGCAATTTTCCTTCCTTTTTTGGTATTTTCCCATATCATTTAGAAAAGAGTAAAACATTTTGAAATTTTATATGTGCTCCAGCCCGCGAGAACGATTTTAGTATGATCTGCAGCTCTTATAATAAGAAAAAGATTGGGGACCACTGCTCTAAATAAATTATGTTACATACACTTTTTATGTAGATAACTAACTCAGTTTCACCGTTTTACTAATTTAATTACATACAGAAAACTCACTACAAAAAATAAAATCAACAAACAACAGCTTTTTATGATTACGTCTTGAGAAGAAAATTTTGAACAAAACTTATAGATAATAATACAATGATGATCTGCAATAGTCATTTAGTTGAAATGGAGCCTCAATGTAATTACGTTCAATTTAATGTTTTACAACGAAAATGCAATACTTTGTTACAGAAGTTTATAGTTCGTTTGTGTCGCTGATAGTCTACGGAATAATGTTTGGTCCAAAAATATTCTTACAGTGCATTCATTCCCCTACAGTGTCCACAAATAGACGCGCAATCGAACCCATTTTTACAAAAGTTACAGTTTGTAACACACAATGTTTTATAATTGCAAGATTATTAGTAGGATAAGTTCATTTGGAGCAGGGGTAATTGCTATGGACTTAGGTATCAGTCAGTTGCTTGAAGTATATTGCCAACCCCATGCTTCTGCTGGAAGTTTAAAACCTAACCAAGTTTGAATAAAAATTTGTGTATAAGCGAGTAATAGCAAAAATGTCTCTAAAGTCAAATTTTGATTTAGCAAAACTTTCACCAACTTCAGACGCCGCTCGTCAACACCTTTTTAGGGTTTACCACCAGATTCAAACTTGGTTAGGTTTTAAACTTCCCTCAGAAGAGTCAAATTGCCAATATACTTCAAGCAACAGACTGATTCCTAAGCTCATGGCAATTACCTCTGCTCTAAGTTAACTTCTGCAACTAATATCTTGCAATTGTAATACATTATGAGTTACAAACTGCATCTGTCGTAAACCTTGGTTTGATCGCACGTCAATGTGTGGACACTGTAGTGGAATGCACTGTAACAATATTTTCGGACCAAACCAACGAAATATTAGAGGAAGACCCCTTATAAAAGACTAAAAAATAATAACCAAAAGTAATATTAAACATTAATAATAACCGCTGCGAGGAAATAAGCGGTTGAAATAAACTATTCCTGATTTATTTAAGGCAAGACTGAAATAGTTAGCCAAACACTGACATTTTTTGTAGACTACTATCGGCGACACAAACGAACTATAAACTTTTATGACAAAAAATTCCATTATGGTAGTAAAACGTAAAGTGAACGTCATTATATTGTTGCTCCTTTCAACTAAATGACTATCATTATATTATTACCTATAAATTTTGTCCAAACATTTCTTCCCAAGACGTATAGATAAAAAGTACTAATTCGTTGAAGTTACTAAATGGTGAAACTGAGCTATCTACATAAAAAGTGTATGTAATATAATTTGTTTATAAGAGTGGTCCCCAACGTATTCTTCCCGAGGGCCAGATCATACTAAAATCGTTCTCGCGGGCTAGAGCACATATAAAATTTCAAAATGTTTTACTCTTTTCTAAATGAAATGGAAAAATACGGAAAAGTAAAGAAAATTCCAAGTCAATAATTGTTGTTATCATTACTTGTTGCTTATTTTGTGAAATGAAACTGTGTTTCAGAAACTTAATTCTAAATATTTGGCTCCTAATTTGAAACATTGTCGTGAATCGCTCTCTTCGAGTTGTAACATTTTAAAACAACAGGCCACACGGATCAGTTTCGCGGGCTGGATGTGTCCCGCGTACCGTACGTTGGGCACCACTGGTTTATAATATTGTTAGGAATGAAATAAAAAAAGGAACTCCCCTGTAACATCATTAACTTTTGAGCTGTAAGCGTATAATCATAGTACTGCTCTTGCAATGTTTCGGATGGATGGGGGGGGGGGAAGCAAGAGGGGAAGTCGGGACTTAGTGTTTTTTTTAGTGTATACTTTAAGCGTTAACATCCTGCAAAAAAACAGCTTTCCCCTTATTATTTGCGACACGAAAATATTATAATCATAGCCCTGCTCTTGCAATGTTTCGTAGGGGGTGTGGAGGAAAACAAGAGGAGTGGGGGTCGGGACCTTGTGTTTTTTTAGTGTATACTTGGTATGCTAACACCCTGAAAAAATTCAGCTTTCCCTAAATTAGTTGCGACAAAGCCTAGTTTTTTACCTTCATTGACTGGGCTAATAGTTTTTTGCACCAAGAGTTCGATCTTTCGATGGTTTGACAATTCATGTTTCTGAGCATAGTGACCAATGTTATTGAAAGTTTTATGTAATTAAATATTAATAACAAAAGTTTTTTTTCTCGAAGCTTTTAAATGGTAAAACTCCCTATTTTTGTTTTCAAATAAAGCAATTATTTGTCTCCATTTATTTGTTATATTATTCCAGTGATTCCCAACCTTTTCCCTCTTGCGAATCCCTTCCAAATTCCGAAGAAAGTTGGCGAAACCCTTGGGTACTAGGTAATAAGAGCCAAGCAAAAAAAAAAGAAAAAGTGCACACACAAACACACACATATACATAGACAATAAAATTTGGGAGATTTGTTTTTCGTTTGATGCTGCTCCATACTTGATAACAAGAACGAAAACATGATTGCAAAATATGGAATTACAAATATGCTACGCACTAAAATGATCGCAAAAACATAATACAAAACAAATTCCCCAAAAATATAAACACAGTGATTATTCAGTGTTGGGCTTCAATCTACTTTGAAATATATGCGATTAATGTGCGCAGGATATACTGCTCACATTAATCGTTTGATTGCTAAAGAATTTTCTTGTAATTACGCTATAAGTGCAGAGTAAAATACGCATGGGAGTCTGTTGTACCTGGACTAGTGATTGCAATACCGGTATACTGGTATACCGAATACGGTATTTTGAGCAAGTTTTCAATTTCGTAATACCGGTATTTGCTGAGGCAAAATACCGGTATTTTCGGTATTACTTAAAAATAATAAATAGTTTTAATGAAAGAACTTTCAATTTAACTTATTAAATATCTACTTTTATTTTAACTGTACGTTTCTTTTCCGAAGATACAGAACCAAAAATTTATCTATTGATGTAAAAATTTGGCTTCAAAAGCACGAACTAATAGGATATCATTTTAAAAAAGTAGCGGAAAGATTGCCAAATAATATTGTCATTACTAGATGGTGAGATGAATCACATTTTTGTGCGCTTTTGTGAACCGCGATTTTATTTTTCTATTTCCCTGATCATTTAAGGTTTTCCCTTTTGTAAAAGTTAATTTCGAGTGTAATTTTGATTGCATTTGTGCAATGAACAGTTTATTCTAACCATCAATTGCAGAAATACTTTATGAGTTCTGTTTTTATTATTATTATTATTTGTCTCATCTGTACTAAATTTTGAAGAAAAAAAACAAACTTTTTTTATTAGCATAACAAATGGTAATTTGTTGTCATCAGTATTGGTTTGTTGTCCTGTGTCGCTATTTGACTTTATTCTTGCCAAGATAATATTTAGAAAATATACAGTACCTTGAAAATTTACATAGAGGTAAAAAATGATCAATTGAAACATTTTTTCAGATTTTTACATAACTATAATTGTAAAGAATTTTGAAAAGAAAGCGAAAATGGACAAATAACACTAACCAGAGCAAATGTAGTCAAGTTTATCGTAAATTTCAAACAAAAGTGCTAATAAAAAACAATTATAATTTAATGAGTCCATCTCTCATGAGTGTTACCGTCAATCATGAGTGTTACTATAGCATTGGTATTAATAAACTTTTTCTTTAATCTTTAAAAATTGGCTTTAATAGTGAATTTATTTAGCTATTCATGGTAACTGCAATGAAAACATTTAATGTTCACTTTAATACGTTTTTATCTTAAAATTTACCCTTTATTTAGAAAACAAAGTAACACTCCTGAGAAAAACAGTTTTACAAATGCTTAAAATTTATTAAATTAATAAATATTTGCCCCCATTTTGACATATTACTGAATATTTAAGATAGTTTAATCAAGATTTGTTAGATTATTTATTTTTGAAAATAAATTACAGAATGTTTTATAAAGGTAGCACTCATGAGAAAAACGATGATTTGCCAAGAAGCTTTTTGGAGTTACTAAAATCTAAGCAAATTAACTCACAAATAATCACTTAGTTAAAAAGCTGTAAATTGTAAGGAATGTACACATAAGAAATTTTTAATGTTTATAGCAACAAAATTTTTCAAATTGTGCCGAACTAAATGTGTCAATGCATTTGAAAATCACCCAAGTCAGCACTTAAATTAAAGAATTAAAATACGAATAAATCGCAAATAATTACATAAAAACAAGATAAACATATTTACTTTCCAAATACAATTGATCGAATTTCGACTAAAGCAATACTAGTTTAAATAAAACTTAAATATTATAAGGCACAAAGGTATTTTTCAATTAAAATTATAAGAATAAAGCATTTAATGAAAAAAAAAATTAAACAAACATTTCTAGATGCTGGAAACATCTTAGATTGACAATTGAAATATCAGAAATAGTGAAAAATTTGTATATCAAGCTTTCACTTCATTGGTAAAAATGTTCTGTTCGCTTAAAAACTCGCTTATTAGGAGTGCATAAATCTACTGTTCAAACTATCAACCTTTTTAAATTATCCCGATTGAGCAAGCATACCCAGGTAGCAGACAAAGTTTTTAAACGTGTCACACATTGCTTGTTACAACGTTGACAATCATTTTTCAACGTTTACAAAACGAAATATCTTACTGGGTAGAGTGTTGAAGGGGATCTATATTAGGGAAAGTACACCTGTAGTTCTGTAGTAGCATTGCCACTACCGTATAAAAAGTTGAGTTCCCAAAAATTATACTTTTTCAACTACAGCACTGTATCTGGTAGAATATTTTGCTTTTAAAAAACACATTTTTTACGATGCTGTAAACGTCCTAAGTACGAGTTTTGTCCCTTTCACCAAATGGTTTGTTTAAAGTGTCTTTTATCCTAAACTAAACTCTTTTAACTAAATAGGGCCGGGAAATGAGTTTGTTCTTTTTCCATAATCGATAAAAGATTTTAGCCAACGAAGCAGTTCGCCGCACTGAAACACACGGAGTGAAGTGAATTTAAGTGAATAAAGCACTCCAGGAGTCTAATCTGAAAACTGTTTTACATGCCGTGTATAAAAATGAAAGTGGATAGGATTTCCTCAAACTTTAAAATTGCAATTATTAACTCTTTTAAAGTCAATTAAGTTGAGCTTAATTCGCGCTTTAAATGATATTTGAAGATCTTCACCCCTGTCACCTAAAGGCAAGACTACAGTATATATCGCAGATTACAATTTGATCACTGATGAGATGAAAAGGTTAACATCCGGTTTACAGGCGGAAATGGAAGCATTTATTAGTTTTAAGGGATGCCAGCTTTTGCAGGTATTTGTTAGTCTCAAAATGAAGCAGAGTCTCATAAAAATGAGCGAACCACGCGCATCAAATTTTTACTTTTCCCATTGAGATAGACTCGTCCTAACTGGACGTTTGCCAGTTCCATAGCAACCATGGGCAGACTGTACATAATGAGACTTCCGAATACTCGGAAAGAATTCTAGGACAGAAAATATGGAACCCTTATCATCTAAATAATAAAATGGCTTACAACAAAGGCAAGGAAATTAAAAACCTTGCACGAATATGAACGAAAGACAAAGCAAAGAAGCTACGAAGAATTCAGAAAGAGCATCCAGCTTTGATAACACTAACTGTCATCCAGAGCACGTCCGTTTTACGGAAAGTATTTATGAGATAAGTGTCTCCAAGGATCTCAACTTTTTCACTAGAAATTCTAAAACTTTTTACTTTTTTCACTGAAATTATCATAAACTTGTAGGATTAAGCAAAGCCTGGGCTATTACTGAACTCACCATTGGGGATTTTCCAACTTTAATTTATAATTCAAACCTCTGGTAACATAACTAATGCGAACTCGAGACGATTTATTAGCTCCTATTTTTATCCACGGAAAATCTTTTTTTTTGTTGGGAAGCCGTCTATTCTTGTATGTATCGTAATATCTAGATTTCTTTCATTTTTTGTTTTCCTTAATTTTTTGTTTAGTTATTTGTAATAAAGAGTTCACTAGTCGACCCCGGTGCGGAACTCCGCACTGTGCTTCAAATCGTTTCATAAGGCATTTCGCTCTTTAAGAATTTCAAAGGAAGAACATTATGAAGAAGAACCGAAAAAAAAGTAAGCGCTGAAGAGAAGGCATGTAATTTAAAGACATCAGTAACAAAACCTCGTTAAATACAACGTTGTGATAATTTGATCATAGCTCCCCTTTTAATACGTACATATTTTCAATGCAAACATAAATGTCATTAAAAGTGTGACTGAGTGGTGACTCGCGAAAAAAGCAATAATTGTGCATGTGAAAAAACAGGTTGTGGCAAAATACAGTCCTGCACATGTCAGCATCTGACGGGAAAAAAAGAAACATTAAAGAGATATTTATTGGCATGTATTCGAATTGGCGCCATTCTAACTAACAGCCTGACACCCCAACAAACCTAGCAATTGCGCCTTCCTTTTCGAAAGCTATTCATTGAAGGAATGCGAAGTAAAAAAACAGCAAAAAAAGTTTTTTGCCAAAAAATAATAATAATAATAATAAGATCATGCATCTGAGTTTGGTCATTAACCAGCATGATACGATTTAAAATTATTTGCAAAGCATGGAATTTGATAAAAGAATGACGAAGATCTCACGTAGCGATTGAAACAAACATTCTAGAGAAGTAATAAATTTGATTGAAAATAAGTGTTTTTATCTTTGAATATTGAACTATTTCACATAGAAGGTTGCTTTAACCGTTACGGCTTAAATGCCTACACATGTTTCTCTTTTAATCAAACACTTAAAATTCAAAACCAAAACCAGTTGAACTGAGTCCGTTCTTAAGTGTAATTTTTCGAACGTAGACAAAATGTATTTTTTTTTTCAGCAGAAAACAGAGGAGTAGAAAATAATTTCTTGCTAATGAAGTTGATAATACTTTTAATGCTTTATATCGTATTCGCGCGAATAAAAAATTAAAGGTTTACTGAGGGAAACTCGTAGTTTTAATCGGGCGTAGTATTTTTTCATTTGCACAAAAGGTCGAACACTGCTATTAGAAACATCTACATTTCAGCATACAATAAAAATGTTTTTCTGCACAAAAAGGATTTCTTTAGGTAAATTTAATACTTTTTTATGCTTGCATTATGTTGAGTGGTCTGGATGTAGTCAAAAAACACAGTTCGATTAACAATCAACTTATCCGAATGATAACTGTAGCCTGCATAAAGGAGTCGAAACACCATGTAGCATTCCCACTGCATTTATTTTATTAGGTGTGTATGTTATGAGCACATGTAATGCGTAATACTAATATAAATTTGATATTATGTCGGACAGCCCAAGCTTGCCCGAAGTTCAGATAGTTTATAGCCGAGCGCTCTACCGAAAAAAAACTTATCAATTAAAACGAACAACTAAGTCCAGTGCTGTTAAGCTTTATTAAAATATGAACACACACACAGGCTTTTTTTTTTTTTTTGCCGAAAGCGACGTAAAAAATGGAAAACTGCATTAGAACTTTGCTTTAAAAAATGCATAAGAACTACAGGCAGCATCAAGGTTTTGAAACAGCAAGAGGCGATTTCGAAAACTTGAATTTTCGACCGTAAGTCTTTTTTTCGTCATTGGCCAGCCTGATAAGTTTTAAAATGAGAGGGGATTAATATATAAGATAAGATATTGAAGAAAAATGTTTTTATTTTTGAAAATTTTTACAATTTGTTATCGCAGGCTGCTTAAACCGTTATAAACTTATATGGCACTACGTGTTCATCATTTAACAGCACGGTTAAAATACAAAATAAATTGAACTATGCTCTTTTTTTAAGCGTAGCATTTCGAATGTAGTAAAAATGTGATAAGCTATTTGTTTTTTTAGCAAAAAGAAGAAAAAATATATATTTTACCCTTCAAATTGAGGTAGTATTTTATTTATTTGTACAAAGAGGTCAAAAACTCATTAGAAGAATATATATTTCAATATACGATTTATTATTTTTTTTTCTGAACAAAAAACAATTCTATTGTAGTCTGAATCTTAAACCTGTTACTTATATTTTCGCTTACATTATGCTTTAATTTTCTTTCCAGAGCCAAAGCTTCAAAAAAAGAAAAAACAAACAAAAAAAAAACACGTGCAATTTCGGAGTAATTTAGCACAAAACTACTGAATGATTTCATATCAGCAACGAGCATTTCCTTCTTATTTATTCTATTCCCTCATAGTTGTTGTTCACTTAATTCAGTGTTCATGTAATGCGCGATATTTCTTTAATTTTTTTGTTGCAGATTGTCCAGACGTGGGCCCGAACACGTAATCTCCTGGTTACGAAGAGAACGCTCTGCCGATCAAGCTACTCAGCTCTGTCGGTCATAGCGCAAATTAAAGTTATAAGTTTGACCGAAAACCTTATTCTGGTTCTTTTAAAACAGGTTTTTCGGCTAAAAGAAACAATTTTTAGACCGCGGGTCTATTTTTCGTCAGTAGCCAGCACCATAAGCTATAAAATTAGCCTTAAATCAAAGAAATCGATCAAGAATTGAGGGAAATTTGGCGTAGAAACCAAAAACAGGCTACAGAAATAATATATAAGGATTCTTGGAGCGATACTTGGAGAAATATTATGTAGGAATGTTTCCTTTGATAAAGTGTATGCATTTTCATCTACTTTAGTGTCAGAATAATTTGGATTGCACATTGAACTTAATCTGTCTCATTCGTAAACTTTTTTTAAACAAATGAGGGTCTTTCCTTCATCCATAAACTCGATTAAAAAACTCAATAGAGTCTGTAGTAAGAACATAAAAAACAATATCTTCGAAAGATTTTTTTTTTAATTTTAATATTTTTTAAATGAGAGAGGTTTGAAAAAGCGCTTCATTGAAAACGGGGCGGAACCTCTTGTGACATCACAAATGATAAGGATAAGCACTTTTTCGCCTCGTGGAGGAAAATAGTATTTGGTCGATCTAAACGACGCATTTCTTCTGTTGAAAAAAAATCTATTATTTCTAAAACTAGATAGTCACCCGTCAAGGTATGACTGGTGAAAATGACTTCTCTTCTTCTCTACATTTTAACAAATCAATTGCCTGTTTGGTGCTATATTTTGATTAAAATCTTAATCGCATTGGCTATTATATATATGAGGATTTTTAATCGCAGTTGCATAATAACTAAAAGTAAATAATGGACACTCCTACGCTTTTTGTACTTTATATGTCATGCCATCTTGTTGAAAATTGGCAAAAATTTCAAAATTACGTTTAAAATATTGCTTTGTTTGATCTTCTTTTTCTAGTTTTATATTTTCATGGAATTTTTTAACGTTTATTTATTCCTTTATCCGTTTATTCCTCCCTATATTTATTGAGCTGATTATTTTATATGTTAATGAAGCACTTAAAGTTGAATCGACGAATTATTTTAATGGGAGTTTTTACGTTATTTAATAGCTTGTTTTTTATTTAGGGTAATAATGTCATAATTTAATTATTTTTTAGCTATTCATTTTTACTTTCAATGGAACTTTAAGTCTTTTTTCAAGGCTTGTTTTATTTAAAAGTCCTTTAAAAAGACAAAAAACATACGGAATTGCTTTGTATATAGCTTTGAGCAAACATGCAGACATTAATAAAATGAAAAGTAATCGCCAAGAAAAACGAACTGATGTGTGCATCACATGACTTCCTTTTACTCCAATTTAGAGATAATAGTGCCTCGGAAGGTGAACAATTAAAACACTTTAAATACTTTCATTCCAAGTCTGTTGCGAACCGAAGCAAAAAAAAAAAGTTTTATACAGATAAAACGGTATAAAAATTTAAAAAAAAAAAAAAAAAAATCCGCCAAATTCGTCGCTGAGTTGGCGACAAAATTTGCCGACCAAAAGCTTGGTGATATATTGCCAAGTGTTTGCCAAATTGGTAGCACCACTTGAGTTTACATTGAAATTAACAATGATTTTACCCCAAAAAGGTGTAAAGACCCCCTTTGGAACATCCGAATGCAACCAAAAGAGAAGATGCACAACTCGACCCCACTTGGAGTCTATGTGCCAAATTTCAACTTTCTAGGACGTACCATTCTTAAGTTATGCGAGATACATACACACATACACACATACGCACATACGCACATACATACGTACATACGGACGTCACCAGAAAACTCGTTGTAATTAACACGGGGATAGTCAAAATGGATTCTTCAGGTGGCTATGCGTTTTTAGGCATGGATCCAGGTGAGGTCGTGTTGAAAAAAATCAATATTCATTCGGGGGCGAGCAAAATGGAAATTAAGACCGATTTTCGAATAAAATTTTTTTCGCGAATACAACACTTCTTTTTTTTTTTTTGTAAAAGGAAATAAAAATACGCCGTGTCGTACCCAACCCATAACGGAAAAATACCGATGTTATTTGCGCTATTTCCTTCTTTAATATAAACAGATAATCTTATAAGAAAATAAAAGGGTGTTCCAAAATTGCTTCAATGCCAATATTATTACTAATGTACTTATGTGAAAGCGCTAAACTATTTGTCCAAACACAGCGGAACCGACGATGTTTCTGCGGTAAGTTTTAGAATGTGAAAAATATACATCCTATAGCGAACATATCCGACAATCGTAATAAAATAAGCAATTTCTGGATATTTAAAAATAATTGCTTTATCAAGATTTGCAATGTTTATGATTTTTTTTTCTACGTTTAATAAGCCAATCAGTTGCTAAGGTTGGAAAACCCATATGCAGAAGAACAGCTTTATCGTAAGACACTCCGTGGCAACTAAGAAAGAGCGATCGTCACTAGTGTTGTAAGCGGCAAAAATGAGACAGCAGCTGTGAGTAGTTTAAGATTATTTCTAAAGGAAAAAAGAAAGTCCATAAATAAATAAAAAAATTTTTATCTTTCCCTATGTAATCGAATCATGCTTTTTCAGGGAAAATAAAAAATATTTTTAAAAAATGAAAAGAGGAAAAAGAAAAGAAAAAGAATATGTACATCGAGTTATCTTATTTTGAACTGATTTTTTCCGATACCATGTATTGCGCTTTAACTGTCTGTCATAACTAAAGCAATTTTTGGTTAAAAATTGATAATTCGCTGCAAATTCTACCATAAAAATTGAGAAAAAAAAATTGGAATCTTTCTGTCTTCTTTTTGTTATTTAATTCTCGGTTAATAATACCAAATGTCTCACGTTTATTCTTTCTTTCTTTCCTTTTTTTTTTTTAAATTTTCCAAACTGATTTAAAGCTGAAATTTCAGTTATTTTATTGAGATTAATTTAATCTTAGAAATTTGGTTAAATTTCTTTAATCTCTTTGGTTACTTGAAATTTATCTTCATTTGTTCTCATAATCAATTTGTTATCCTGCCAAGGCAAAGTATTTATTATGTGTCACTTCTGCAATTTTCCCACTTATTTACATAATATTTTTACTTGTAGTCTAAAGTAAGCTTTAAAGTTTTCATTCCAATTCTATGTAATTTTATGTTCCTCCTCCTCTTAAATTCGTTTTAACGTACTTCCCCCCAAAAAACAAAGAGGAAAAAAAACATAAGAAAAAGCCTTTTGCATTCCCCCCCCCCACAAAAAAAAACCTCAAAACGAAAATTAAAGAGTCAAAAATAATTAAAATTTTAACTCAATATTAAAAAATTAAAAATTAGAAAGTAGGATTTTGAGAGAAGTAAAATGTGTGTCTATCTGTCTGCCAGACCATACTCCAATAACTTATGAGTGACAGGTCCGATACGGACAAACTTTTTTCCTGTTCAAAGGATCTTGGCGAGGACACCTCATTCTCCTATTTCACTTTTTGATTTTAACAATTTTTCGTTCAATTTTGAACAGTTCAAAAAAACTTAACATTAGTGTAAACGGGGGAAAATAAGGCTAACATAGATCCCGAGTATAGAGACGGATTTTCTGCAAACAGAACTAAAAAAAAAGCACTTGATGAAAAAGACGTGTAGACAAGATTTATTTATTTAATTATTTAATGGGTATTTTTGAACAATTAAATGTTTTTTAAACATTTAACGCCTACGAGAGAAGGTACCAAAACATTGAAAAACTTGTGCTGATTCTGAAAATGTTCTTAATTTTTAGTTTCATGAAATAGTAAAAAAATTATCTCTTTATATTAAATAAAAATAAGGTTTCAAAGAAATTCTGGAAGAAAGTCTGGCCGGCCTGCGTAGAGGAGACCCTATAGCACCTACGGCCTTAAATTTTGCCGGAGTCATAAAATTACTCCGAGTCCCGATGGTTTACACTTGGGGTTTTGTTTTTTAAAATTCTTATTAGTTTTTTTTGTAATTAATTTTTGAAGCTCAAATTTTTCGAAAATTGTCTATTATTGTCTATTAAAGGGGTGAAAAAATACTTGCTTTTATTAATATTATATACCTTTAGAAAGGGTGGAATTTTCCGCGTTCTACGCAATTTGTTTCAGTGCTCTAACTTAAATACGGCGGGAGTTATATGTGTTTTAGCTCGAAATTTTTTAGGCTTAGCTAAAATTTAGGCACTACTCAACAGCACTTAAGGCTTAAGCAGCTTACTTAGCAGCAACTTAGTCACTTACTTTCTTCATTAAATCTATCAGTTAAAAGTGAAGGAATTGTCTTACAGTTATATTTTTCACACCACTGGAAAGAGTGGCGTTTTTTACTCTAGATCTAACTCAACCTATGGTCGAAAAACTAAGCTTCTATCTCCAAAGGAAAAAAGTTACGAGCCGTTTTATTTAAGTTTGAAAAACCTCATCTCCATTCAAATTATTGATGTTTTATTGGGCGTTGCCATAATCACGTCTTTTAGATTCGTCTGTTTCTTCTTTCTCATTCACTTTTAGAGCAATCAACCATTTTATGTTTCGGTTGTCCCAACTTCTCTGTTTTAACAGATGTTGTTTATAATTTTGTCTGTATTCTTCACGTGAAAACATATTTTAAGCTAACTGATAAGCTTAACTTAACTGTTATTATTACGAACCATTATCTGAGCATTCAAGCAAATTTTAGACGATGCTTAAATTTTTTTATGAAATTTAGAATCATCTATTCTTGAAAGTTAGCTCTAAAGAAGATGATGGGGCACTTGTAAACACAACATCTAGGGACACATGAGAACAGCTCCCATATTCTCTCTGCAGGGCGATTCTCGAAAAAATGTCCCGTGCGTAACGCTAAGATTTTAATTTTATTCAAGTAACTGTTAATTAAATATGAGATTAACTGTTATGCTTTGATAATATATTAAAACATGTATTATTGTCCAACAGCATTTTTTTTTTTTTTTTTTTTTTGAAGGCTTTGGTTTGCTGGAAAAAATGAAAAACTTAGCGCTACGCATGGGACATTTTTCCAAGAATCATTCTGCAATATTAGTATGGTGTAGGATTGTAAAAGTGTTAACCTAATGTGTAAACATTTATAATTGTTGTTTTAATATAATCAGTTTGAAAATTTATGGTAACTTATTATTATTATTATTTCTATATATTTATTTATTTTTATTATTCTTATTTTATATAAAAAAAATGTTTGTGACTATATAGTTGGTCACTGATTTAGTGTTAGATAATACTAGCAGGAAATAAAAAGACACAAAATATTTTCATTTAATTAAAATCATTTTAAAATACATTATCACACTGTGCATGAAGCTTAAAAGCAATGTATAATAATTATAATTTTTACATAATAAAATATTGTTTGCACCCAGGGGGATGGGAGGCCCCTGTGAGCTTCCGAAAAAATCCTCATTCGGTTAATTTTTCAGACGATTTGGAAAATTTGGAGTTATAATTGCAATATCGCAATTTTTAAATGCCAGAATGCTCCTTTTCTTTTTATGTTCATACTTTTTTGTGTAAACCAGTATTTTATCATTGAGAAAAAAATGGAGTTTAAATGAGAATTTCTGCCGTCCCAAAAATTTAAGTGAGGGGGCACGCCTATTTGTACTATGTAGTCTCATAAATATTTTTCGTGACTATCCAGTGATCAGAACTGAACATAAGACTTTAAAATAGGATTATAAGCAGAGTTATATACTTGGGAAAAATATTTTCTCTATATTACCATTTCCATGCAATTTAAACTGGCACTGTATGCTACGTTACAAACGATTCAATGTAATTGGTAGCGTTTAGTTTTCATATTAAAGAGTTTTTCTTGGAAACATGATGCTTGTCCTGCATTTTAAATCGTGTTCATATGTTCCCCAGAATTGCTCGCATGAGCATAGGCGCCCATATGGGGAGGGGGGGGGGGAGGGGGGGCTCAGCCCAGTAATTACTACTTCCTTGCTTTTAGTATTTTTTCTTTGCAAAAATGTAAAAACATTTCTTCTCCAGCTATTAAAGAATAAGCTCTTAAAAAAAGTCAAATCTTAATAACTCTAATCTGCACTGAGATCAGTTTCCATGCGGAAAATATCTGAGCCCCGCCTTAAAATTGTGCATATCGGCGCCCATGCGCATGTGCCCCTCTATACGGCCACATTTGGACAATGTGGTCGTTTTCAAAATTTTAAAAGTACTTTTTTCTGAAAGAGCATGATTAAAAACATAGGATCTGACCATTTTTTAAATAATTTGTTTAAGTTTAATATTTTATAAAATTACTTAAATCGGTGATTTTTCATTGTTTACATTTCTTGCTGATGACATCACAAATGATGAAATACCATTCAATGTTGCCATTTACAGTACAAAATATTTAATTCGCACCTTTACTCACGTGTATTGGCAACGATATGGTTGATAGCAAGCGTAGAGCGCAATTTTAATTCGCTGCTTGATCATCACAACGTGGAAACATAGTAGAAGGATGCGGCAAAGTGCATCATTTGTGACGTCATAAAGACCACGCCTCGTTTGAAAAATCGGACATTTAAAAAAATTAATTAAAAAAACTGTTGGGAAAATAAAAGTATTTTCTGGGTCCACGTTTTTTTTTTTTTTTTTTTTTGATCAGTCTGTCCATTTGAATGACTAAAAGTAGTACTTTTGACTGAAGGAAATCACCCCATTGACGGCATTTTTAAAAAACACCATAAAGTAAAGAAAATATTTTTAAAAAAATCTAAGAAAATTCACGACAGAAAGAAAAGACTTTTTAATCATGGGGGCATTTTTGAGCTGAGAAATTGATAACATTTTTTTTTATAAAGAAATGAAAAAAAAGAAACTGTTCACCCCTTTTTCCCTCTACATACAATTAAAAAAATATATATTTAGTGAAATTTTTCGACATACGCTTACATTTTCATTAGTTATATAACATTAAAAATCATTTTTTTTCCTGGCAGATAACGAAATCTTTATTGAAAAATCTGATAACTTAAGATTAAAAAGCATTTCTCACTCAAATTTTCCCAATTTTTAATCTTTATATCATCGAAGGATATCTCTAGAAATTTCTTCATCTTATAAGTGATGATCTCGTCAACTTTTTCCAAAAACTTGAGAAAGGTATGATATGATGTTTTATTGATAAGATGAAAGATTTTGTGAAAAAACCGTATCGAATGATTTTTATGTCTCAATGCATTAGATATGTTGATAACGAAATGCTCAATTCAACTGAAATATAACTCAACAAATGATACAATCAATAAATTTGTTTACATACATAAGTTTTGTAATGAATCCTGGAATTGTCTTGACCTTTATGTTTTCAATTTCAAAACTAAACGTCTCGACATGAGTATGTTAAATTTTGCTGCATCATCTTATCTGAATAAAATGTATGTATACGTATGTGTGTGTGCTTGTGTGTATGTCCCGTAAACACATTCACAGTATGCATCAGATTTTCACCATATTTATCCTAGAAGAACTTGAATAGCTGAAAATTTAGTTTCATTTTGTAATGTTTTGTTGTTACTTATTAAAATGTCTGGAAAAAAAATAATAAAAGCTCCTAAAGCATTCCAGCCCGAATTTTAAAACTATAAAATTGCACTTGTTTAACTATAGTTGCAATTTTAGAACAAAACATGCAAAAGTGCACCGGATAAATCGTGTTCGTATGGCAGTTAACTTGGAATTAATGTTTCTAACAAAACTAAGCCAAAAGTTTAGCCTCTCAACTCCCCCTTTTCTTTAATCGTTTGCAAGAGCTTTCATCAACGTCAAAAAATATTCAACGTGAATAAAATTAACGTTATGAAAGAACTATTTGTTTACAATTTACATTAATGTTTCATCAATTTTACACTTCTACCCAAGCGGAATGAATGTATAAGCAGCCCTAAAAATGATAACATTAAAACAAAAATTGTAATATTAAATGAATCATCTAATTTAAGTCTTGATTGACAAGTATGGTTTCAATATCAGGTTTGCAAAATAATGTTGATAATCTTTTTAATTAATATCTCAGTGTTATGGAGACGAAACAGGACTAAGTGAGGTCATTGGTAAATTTTGAGCTTTTTGAGGCCTTCCTTAACCCGCACCACCTGGTTTCTCTTCAAAAAATAACATACAAACACACATACGTTTGCTTATTTCACGTGATTCGCTATTTACGAATCACCACGACAGTAAATTAAGAAAAACAGGCCAAGGCAAAGTGAAACTAATAAGCCATCTTGACTACGCAAAAATAAAAACCATCCTTACAGAAATGCAAACAAATAATGGAAATTTAATTTTAATAAGCGAAAGGTAGTTTTAGAAATCTTATTGCCCCTCGCATTTAAATTACTGTTTTAAGAGTTTAGTTTAGTTATTTCGTATCTAAAAATAAAACTACATTTCTATTTTGAATCTTTTTATCTCATTAGCAATAAAAATATAAATGGAAATTTGAAGTGAATTCGTCCTTGGCCTAGACGCGAAAGTAAATCGCACTTACCATTAAATTGACAGAAAAAAAGATTTTTTGACGGAGATTAAAGAATGAACAGGGAGTGGATAGAATAATAATTGCGCTGATTATTACCATGATGGAGACGTTTCATAAAGCAGGTTAAGACCATGACATGAGATAGTGCCCAATACCTAAAAGGTTAATGAAGTCTCATGGAAAAAAGAACAAGTTAAAGTAACAAATGTAGTAACATTTGCTCTCATGCCGTAAATTCATCGTACGTTCGCAGATCACTCTTCCAAAATAGTAAATAATTGTTTTTTAAAATTATATTTCAGGCATAATATGCTTGAATACAGATATAAAGCAAAATTAAATCTAAACCGACTTTAAAGTTAAAGTGGAACTTTTTAAAATTGCCAATTGAAATTGGTGAAAATGTCAAATGGTCAACCTGCCTGGTTGTAAAGACTAATTTATTTTGTATGAGATACCTGAAAATGTTTCTTGCTGCCAACATTTTGCATTGACAGCAACCGAGAATGTCTTGTTTGGAGGTGAGAACAATCTTTAATTAAATTTTGAACAGTTAAAAATATTATTAAGTCATACATATTCTTCATAACTCCTCGACGAATGAAAGATTCAGTTCAAATATTCTATATTTGTCAAGAAATTTATTCAAATAACATGTAGATGAACAGTGTAGTATCCAGATGTTTTTATATAAGGGTCATTCTCCAGAAAATGTAACTTTTGAACGAACCCTTTCTTTTTTTTTTTTTTCATTCTCACACGAAAGTGTTACCCACTAGAAGTAACCATAAACAATGGCCCAGCTAAGTTCCAATTATAGTACTCATAAATTAAAAAAAATAAAAAAATGCCTAGTTCATGGAAATAAAAAAAAGAAAAAAACTTTTAATGTTTAAAAATCGAATCCAGTTTAATATCAAAGTAGTAATTTTATTAATTGTGCAAAAAAATCAGCTATTTTAACGCTTAGTGGGAATATAATATCAAGCTCTCTTAATTAAAGTACGGTTTAATTAGTTGTTTCAAATGTATGTTAAAAATAGTACATATTTAGTAAATTTGAGGATATACTGGCAATTTATAATATTGGTAGAATGCCCATCATTGATGTATTTCCCCTCCATCATTTATTTTCACCTCAGAAATAATGACATCGATAAGGTCTGTCACGGAGGTGAGGATCGATACATTTTTCATGGAATTTTTTTTTCCTTCGTTGCTACAATCTGCACATGTTAAGCATATGAAAACATGCTCACTTCCTTTTTTACATTAATTTACATCCCTGAAATTCAAGTTCACGGAGGTGAGAAGTTAGAATAACCACACTAAATTTTTAAAGCAAAATCTATCTTCTTGTTTTTAGACAAAAATCTTACAACTTCAACTACGGCTGAAAATAAACAAGGGGGCTCCCTTGTATCATGGAAAAAAAAAATTGATGTCATTACTGCCACGTGTTAATGAGGAATGGCATTTTGTGTTTAGGTAACGGAGGTGAGAATTTATTGTGTGACATGACTCCTTGTCCTTCTAAAACAAACTAAAACACAACATTAAAAAATTAAATATACTTAAACAATTAGCATTTGAGACACTTGTGAAAAGAACAGTAAATAAATAAGTATATACTTTTAATTTAACTTGTTATAAAGCACACAAGGTGTGTGACATGCCACGGAAGTGAGAATTCACATGTTGTGAACCAAAAATATACTAAAAAAAATTATTATTAAAAAACTGCAGGCAGTTTTAAATAGATATATTTTTGATGACATTAAAAATCATTGTTAAATGAATTGTTCCTTTAAAAAATTTCTGTAAAAGGCGCGTGACAGAAAAATTACCCTTTTGAAGAATGATCCATAATAAACTGCTCACTTAATAGTTATTTAATTGACTTATTTATGACAGGCCTTTTTGTTCAATAAGAAAAAACTTTAGACACAGTTTTTATTTAATGTAGCTGCAGTTGCTGTTAACTTTTTATGTGTTTTACATAGTGGTTTTACCAAAGCTATTATGTTTGAAAATATTCAGTTCATTCATTTAATTTTCTTGGTGAAGATAATATTGCATACGCTGGTTCTAAAAAGAGGCGATTATGTTGCAGTCGCATGAAGTTTTTTTTGTTCATAATGCATTTATTTTGTACTCAGGGGCTATAAGTTGAGCAACGCCATGAATTTGAATTAAGCATTCATAACTCGTACCTAACTTACTACCAAAATTAAATTGAAAAGCCTTTGACTACCTCAATGTTAATATACTTAATAACGCGTGCAAAATATTAAAAAGAAAAAAAAGGCATAGTTATCATTTAAAAATTCAATTTTTTTTTAATGATTTTAGCGTACTGTTTTGTAATGATTTAGAATGCATTTCAGCAGCTCTCTCAATTTTTTGATTGCGTTATAAAAATTCTGGTACCAATAAAAAGAAAGGACAGGTCCATGATTTCAAAGTTTTCCAGGGGAAAGAAAGGGTATCAACACATTGAAAAGAAAACAAACAGCACAATACATGCACAAATGCATAAATACATTAAGCTTCTGAAGCAAAGGAGGAGCAACTGATCCCCTTTCTGTGATTGCCCAAATGATGGGCTTGAAAAAAGACCATATTTTGGCAGTGGCATTATACGAAATTAGAAATAAACGGCTACAACTTTCTCTGGAACACATATGTAAGATTCGTAAGGGAATTAGTTCCTATGTCATAAAACCCGGTTTCCTTTGGAGCTATAGAGAACGTGCCTCTGATGTCAGTTGGACGGGAGTCATGGTCGACGATTGATACGTTTTGTGAATTTAAAGAGTTGAAACTTCCCATAGAGGAAGGAGATGCAGACATCTAATTAAAAATGCACTTAATGATCGTCGGTATAAAGGAGGGATAGAGCATGCACTGTGGATGAAGCCGGTAGCAACAAGGATATTCTTGCTGCGACACCTGTGTTTCGTCTCTACCTGCGTTTTCTAAATTGTGTTCCGTGGAACCCCAGGGTTCCGTAGATATCAATCAAGGATTCCGCGAAACTTTTATTCTTTCTTTTGATTGAAGTTAGTCACTTAAAAAGTCGATTGATATAAGTTTTGACTGAAGCTTTCAACCAGTATTTTCCGAATTAACAGTACAGGAAATATCAAAATGGATTCTGGATTAAAAATTTACTTATTGTCATTGTACGACTTTCGACTGTCAGTACAAAAAATCCGAACCTTTTATTGGCCCGAAATAAAAATATAAATTTAAATAGGGCAGTATTAAATGCTGGTGCTTTTTAAAAGATGAATATTCTCAACTGTCACGAAAGGCAGTGTTGACACTTTCCTCATTTGAAATGCAGAAGACATCCAAACAAGTTTAGGCTATGAAAACTTTCAATAGTGATTTTTTTTTTAATTTAAATTTTTTACCGTCGAAAAAAACTGCCATTAGAAATATTTTCTTACACTATTCTTCAAATTATTATTCTTAATATTTAGTACACTGTCAATTAAAAAAAAGGTTTTTCCTTTCTCTCTCTCTCTTTTTTTTTTTTGTGAAGTCTGAAAACGGAAGTTTTTGCACAATTCTTTTCCAAAGTGAACCCCTTTTTAGTGATTAACTATTGATACAAAACAATTTTTATCCTTTGATAGTCCAGTATTAATTGTTCTGAAAAGTTTTTGGCCTTTTTTAAACTTAAAAAGAATTTAAAGAAACAGAAAACTTGTATTTTCTTCAAAACAAACTATATTTTTTTAAAAAAAAAAAAAGAAAAAAAAAAACACCATTCTACTTTTTTTTCTACATAACAAGAGAATGATTTAAATATGCTACAAAAAAAAGCTTGATGCATATCATAGTAGGTACTCCGGAGATATGACTTATTTAATCTCCCAATTGCAAAAGCATAAAAAACTAACTTTAGATAAAGAGTGGAAACACTCAGCTATTCAAAAATACTTTCTGTCGTTCACTAATGAAAGAGAAAAGTATTAGATTGAAATGGATACAAAATCCAGCTAAATTGGTTGAAAAATAAAGAAATTAGAGAGATTTTCTAAATTCATGCCAAAACGGTAACTACGAAAAATGATCAAAAATCAAATTTTTAAAAAAATTCTTCAAAGCATAATTTTCATTCCAAAAATATATTTTAAAAAATAATTTGGGCTTTTCTTATAGATATCTATTTATCAAAAAATAATGGACAAAATCGGAGACATGACGGCATTTGGCATCAGGCGATTTGACATGAAATGATCCATAGATAAAAATAAAGATATGCAAAACATTATGTAATATCAAAATTACGATGAGTTTAAATGTTGATGATAGTACTTGTAAATGATTGGATAATAAGTTCAGAAATTTTTTCTGTTCTTTCTCTCCTGCATCTTTTTTTTTTCTCTCTCTCTTCGAAAATCTCATATGTAAGGACAGTAAATTTTTTTAAAAAGTGAAAATAATGCATTATTAAATGACTTTAAAAACTGCATGTAAACTTTCGAATTATATGTAAAGATTATTTTATTATTTACTTTAGAAAAAATTATCTTGTATTTTATTGTTCTTTGTTTTTTTTCCCCTTTATTGTGTTTATTTTTTTTTTTCTCCTTTTTAACGAGATGTCTGAATTATCGTAAAGAAAATAACCTAGAGACGGTTTTCGTTAGAGGAGCAGCATCGGGAGGGGCCGGTCGACGGTGGTGCTGCAGAGAAAGGCGGGGGGGGGGGGATAAAATCAAAAGACGCCAAAAACAGTCAAATGAGAACAATAAACATCGTGATTGCTCAAAAAATGAATATTACAAATTGAGACAAAGAAATTCATTATTTATTTCAATACTTTAGCAAGTTGTATTTCTAAGTACAATGCTGAGCTCATATTTCGAAGGTTATAATCTTCTTAAGACTCAGTATTGAGTAAACAAAAATTTGAAGTTCGTCCAATGATTGACATTATGATGGGAAACAACAAAATGCCAAAACTAATACCCTACATTTTCAGTGAATGGGAGGTTACTGGATTTGAAATTATAGAAATATGTGAAGATTAATAGAAATTACTTGGATATCTCGTGATACTGAAGGGGGGGGGGGAGTCGCTTCACTTTATGAAGATATCCAAGGGGAGAAGCAAGCCAATCCTTATTATTGTAAAATTAAAAAGACTGCGAGCGAGAAAGCGGTTGGAAGAAAATTTCCTTTGAAAACTGACTAGTTGTAAATTGGCGAATTAATGTATTTGTCAATGATAAGTTTTGGATGATTTTGTTATAAAAGCAGAAGCATTACAATCATTTAGGGGGTTAAGGGAGGTAAATTCCCCCCTGGCTTGGAAAAATGAACGTTTTTATGTGTTTGTGAGTAAATGGTTTTTGTTCTCCGATAATTTGTTTTTAGTATTCACCCTTGCCCCCTCTCAAGGAAAATTCGAAATCACGTGTAGAGAAGCAAAGCTCTAAACATTCCCCGTTTTTCCTCTGGGAATAACAATTAAAATCGGGAATTCTTTGGAAACTTTCATTTTTTTTTTTTTTTTTTTTTTTTTTGTAGTCGCGATTCAGAGCAACAGTAAAATACCTTATTCTTGTTCTGAGGCTGAAATGTGTTATTGTTGCTCTATGGCGAAGGTTTTTTTTCTGATATATATATTTTTAATGTTATATTTTTTACAATTTGCTTTGAAGATTCCGCAGTTGCCCTTGTTCTTTTCGTATCGGTGAAAGAATTGCTCATTGATGCAAAATATTTAAAACTTTCTTTTAAAGTTAATGTTCCAAATGTTTTGACTTTTTTTGCTTTGATAATAAAGAATGAAATAGCCTTCTGATGTGATTTTCTGAATTATGGATTATCTAAATTAACTTGACTTTAAATCTTAGTTAAATATACTTGTTACATACATATTATGTATGTAACAACACACTCAAGATACACTCAAACACATAAAGCTCACATAAATTACACTAGTCAACATTCAAAATGCATCCGGCTAAAAAATAACTATTTCCAAAGTATTTTGCCTCGGTAAACACGAAAATCACCATAAAAAGTTCAGATAAGGTCTAGTTTTCAAGATACAGAACCAATTAGGGTAGTGAATTCTCACCAATGCTTCATTTTCCTGGCTGATAGAAACACTCTCCATGGGACTGACTTTCTTCCAAACTCTGGTTAGGATAGAAATTCTCATTACATAAAACCGAAGTAAATTTCAAGAAATTTAAATTCTAGGAAGAGAAATGCCCAAAATCAGAATCTAGTAGATCCACCGATTTCTGCTTCCAACCATGTTCATTCTGCTGAGAAAAGTGAAGAACTTCGTGAAAGTTGTCAACATAGACGGTTTTCTAATACCTTACAGGGAAATTTCCATGATATATTGAAGCTGGAAGAGAATGTTTAAAGGTCCTTTAAATATGCGCAATCATAAAAATCAGTTTCTGAAAAAAAAAAAAAAAAAAGTTGCAAGGGAAGAAAAAAAAATACCCAGGCAACCTTTAAGGGTGTATGTTACAAATATTTTTAAGCAGTGGAGAAGAAGAGAACTAAAAATAGTTGGTCAAACAATCCTTACGGGAGTTCTGTGAATATTTATGAATGATGTGTTTCGGAAACACTATTTTGTTCCCATCTTTCAGGATATTTTGCTTAAAAACTAAAGTTATGAACAGTGGGAATGAGGAAAGGTTTCACCAAGATATCTTTACAATGGAACGCAGATCATTGGGCTTTTATGCTACTACTGCTTTAAGAAAAATAAGCATTGTTTAATAAAACAGGACCTATTTAATAACATTTATTGCACAGGTTTTTTTTTTCTTTTTTAATATTAGGGTAGACCGGGGCACATTTACGAGTTTTTTTTTATCAATGAATTTTCTAAACTTTATGTTTTAACTTAGGAAATTTTAAACATTGCGGTTTTATGAAGCAGTTAATGGAGTCAAGATTGAAATACTCAGTTGTTGTTCAGTTTGTGTTTTTAACCGTTAACAAAAAAAAAAAAAAAATTTGAATCCAAGTCGGTTGCGTAAACTTGCCCCGGACACGGGGCACGTTAAGTATATTTATTTTGACACCTAGCGTGGTTCTGTTAGTGTTTTGAACATAATGTCTTATCATCGTAAAAATAAAGTAAATTTATTACAGACTGAATAGTGCATAAAGTAAAAGCTGAACGTGCATGAAGACAGCACTACATGACTGCAAGCTATAGATTCGAATTTGTAACTCAATTAAAAATTAAACGGTGGTTTTCAAAACTGAAAATTCTAAAAAGTTTTGAGACAAATCGGAGCGTCAGGGCACGTTTGAAAGTAGGATACAGTAAGAACGTGCGTAAAGGGGCTCAGACGTCAACGCGTAAACTTCCTCCGTCGCCAAGTTATTATTTATTTTTAACGTGCAAAAACATTTAATAACATTTCAGTTCATACAAATACAAATCTCAACAAAGGTTAAAATTCTGCTAATTGTTATATATTTGTTCTTTCTTAACTAAGTATTAATTGTTCACAATAAGCTTCAAAATGTTCAACTGAAAATTTACTCGACTCGATAGAAAACAGATCATTCTTTCTGTATGCTAGACCGAAGGTCGACTGATGCTCAAAAATTTGAGGTTATTTGCTAAGGAGCAGCCTCTACATGTTATCACTATTGGCTCTCCTGTTATAATTCGTTTTGAAAAAAGAGTACTGCGTAAACGTGCCCTAGTCTACCCTACCTTTAAATCAATGTGTGGTCGCTGTGTATCTTTTTCCTTTGGGCTTCAATGTATCTTGAAAACAAGAGCTAATGAAAAAAAATCCACTACCATATTCGTTTTTCTCGACCCAAAGTAAGTAGGAATTGACTATTTAAAACCAGGATAAAGATAAAAAGTTCTTTTTTGTTGACTAGTGTTATTACTTCAGTAATTGTGGATAAATATTTAGTATCTTCATGCAAAATCAGACTATGCAGTGTAGAAATTTCTTCTGTATCTACTTTTGAGTTTGAAACTCAGTCTTCCAGCTGGAAAGTCTGTTTTTTTCTTTCTGAGATAAAGTAACAATCGTGTTTCAATTTTTTTCCTTTTAAAATATCCAACTTTCGTACAATTTCTGTTTTTCTCCCCAAATCCCGTTTTTTCCCTCATATCAATCTTCCAGGATTTTCTGCAGCTCGAGTTTCCCACAGCGTAAAGTTTCGGCAATGACTTTCCAAGCTCCCAAAATTATACGAATAAAAATATCAAGCAATAAGTTTTTCAGAAACTAAGTTGCATCTCATCATAAAATGGCAATGTTTTACCATTATTTGGTCATTAAGCAAGATTTTAAGTGTTTTTTTTTCTATTTTTAGCTTTTATAGTATACTTACAGTCGGATCACGTCTGCGATATATCTTCTAAATTCTACCAACTCTAAATTTTACTAACTTCTTTTCTATGGAAAACAAAACGCTTTTTCCGTTTTCCCTTCGCATTGGAACGTTCTCCAAAATTGCTCTCCTTATGCTTCCTTCTTTCAAAATAAAAGTTTAAAGAACCTTCTCATCAATACGAACACCTAATGATGAGGGTTTTTTTTCATTCCTTTCATAACTTTTAAAGACAAAGCAGCTATGCCGGACTCAAAAAACATTAGATTGCAATCTCTCTCACTAGGGAAATAGATGCGAAAACCTAATCAACAGAATTTCTCATCAGAGTTCCTCTGTATACAAATTTTTGATAATCTTTGCTTTTCTTTTGAGATGTATCAGACACGTCTAACGACAAAACCAATAGGTTGCGCTGCAGGCATTTTTCAGAATTTTAGACATAAAACATTTTTGAGGCATTCCACGGAAAACAGGACAATTAACATCATGTATTTTTTTGAATGATATAAGCAGCAGAGCTTGATTGCTAAAGCTCAAATAATATGTATCTAAGAATACTTTTCCAGAATCTTGTTTTTTTTTTTTTTTGAGTGGCAACAAAGACTTTAAAAAGGGCTGTCATCAGCTAAAATCCGTACAGTTAAAATATGTTCATTTCAAAGTAAGCTTACTTTGATTTCATATTGAGTCAGATATTTCTGTTGTTAGAGCTTTTAAAAAGAAAAGTATCCTATTAATTTTATGCATTAGTTTTAGGATTTTAATGCAGTATCAAGTTTTGTGTCAAAAATAAGTTATCGCAAATTCATGTCCCACACATGATAGAATAAAAGTAATTTTTGAAATTGATACTATACCTCGAAATGACGATGGCTGATAAGTGATCTTAATATGAATAAACATTTCTGAAAAGATTTTTTGAAAACAGGTAAAACACAAGAAAAACTCGGGACTCTCACCAACACATGAAGAGAGTGAGTACAGTATCAGTTCGTAAGGCCACAGTGACGTGGTTTTGACTCTGATAGGGGAAGAGGAGCTGGAAGGTGGTGATGGGGGGTCCGAAAAAGTCGATATACAGTTACAGACACTTCTTGCGAATTCTGGGAGATTTGTTGGAAAGTTTAGGGATGTTGTTGTTGTAGAATGGAAAGCGTTCAGTTTTTCCGAGATAGCTGTTAACGTGAGTGAAGAAGGAGCTGTTGTGTGTAGAGTGTATAGAATACATCAACAAGTTGTGGCAATGGTCGATAATTAAGGATCCTTTCCTCTACCAAAAGTGTTCTATTAATAAAACTATTCAATATCCAAGACTAATACAAATATGAATGTTCTACACAGGCAATTTGTGAGACAATAACTTGGCCTACAAACACATTGAAGTTTTTAAAACTTTCCTTTCAACAAACATGCGTGACTCAATCTTCATATAAAATGTATTTATCTTTCAAATAAGTAGATTTTCTCATGAACACAAGTCTTTCATCGGCTCTAGTTAATTACACAATTATTTGAAATTGAGAAGACTATCTTTTGTCAAAGCACCCAAACGCAAGAGTAACATTGACTCAAATAAAAAACTGAAAAGGGTAATAAGTACTCTAGATGTGTAAAAAAGGTTATATAAAAGGAATAGTAACAAAATTATCGGGAAAAGACGGAAAAAAGTTTAAAAATGTACGCCAAAGTACCCCGTATTCAAGGTAATACTAGAAATGTCTGCGAGGCTGAGCGTCCATAAATGTTTCTACTAGCAATACAGCTTCTTCTTAAGTAACTATGTCAACGATACATAAAAAGAAACTATCGTAAAAGAAACCTTTATGGGTGTTTTTTAATATTTTGTTTAGAACAAATAAATATATGAAAAAATAGCGGAATTTTATCCTTTTTCTAGAATTGTATTTGTATGAAAAAAAAATGTTTATTAATTTTTTTTGCACGTTAAAAATAAATCCAAACTTGCCGACGGGGCACGTTTAGGCATTTTCATCGGGGCACATTTAAGCACGTTCTTACTGTGTCTTACTAATCTGTCTTATTTTTAAAACGGGTCTCGGGACCTTTTTTCGTTTTGTACTGCTTAAAACCTTAGTATTTTTAAGTTACTAATTTTAAAAATAATCATTCATTTTAAATTAAGTAAAAGATTCGTATCTTATAGCTTACAATCATAGAGTGATGTCTTTATGCTTGTTCAGCTTTAACTTTATAAACTATTCAGCCTCTGATACATTTTCTTTATTTTAAAGATGGTAAGACATTACGTTCAAACAGAACCATGTTAGATGTCGAAATAATGAAAAGGCTTATCAATAATCCAAGTATCTTTCCTTGTAAGCCTTCCACATTATCACATATGGACTACCCTATCTGAGACCATTTAAAAAGGTAGGACCAAAGCTTAGGAACCAGGAAAGGGAAAAAAAAGAGGATGCTCACAATCCTTACTGATGGTCTGATTAAAGAAGCCCTCCGACAAGAGCAGTTAGAAGCTTCAAAGAAAAGAAACGAAATGGGCAGAACAAAACAAAAAGGAGAAATTACTTTAAAATTTACGGGTTTCTATTGAAGCAGAAATAGAAGATGTCAATGCAAAAAGTATTAAACTGAAACCTGCGGCAGGGAAAGTTGGTGCACTCTGTAAAAAGGAAATTAAGGAACGATTCTGTTTGCAAAGTATAGAGAATTGCGCTAGTATCTATTGTTTGAAAGCACACAACCAATCGAAAAAAGGACAAGACAGAGTTCAACGTCTTAGATGTCAAAACGCAGTCCCATGACAAGTATGCGAAAAGAAATACTTTATTTTTGTTAGGAAAATCGAAAAGTGATGAAGAAGATGACTAAATAGTTTCTGTTTTTGATTAGCAATAAGTCCTATGATTTTAGTTTAGCCTATAAAAGGATATTTAATTAATTATTTGTGATTTTCTTATTTTTAAAGTGCTTTAAGATAAATAAAATATTTAAATTTGGTTAAATATCTATTTCACTTACTATTTGCTATCATTTTTAATATGCGTGAACGTGCCACACTCGATGCGTAAACTTGCCCCGTGTTCGGAGCAAGTTAACGCAACCAACTTGGACGCAAAAAAAATTTTTTTTTACGGTTAAAAACACAAACTGAGCCACAACTGAATATATCAATTTTGACTTCATTAACTGCTCCATGAATCCACAGTCTAAAATTTCTTAGGTTGAAACATAAAAATTAGAAAATTCATTGAAAAAAATCCTCGTAAATGTGCCTCGGTCGACCCTACTATGCTGAAGTTTAGTAAGATTTGTCCTTTATGTTTGCATATTGGAAGGAAGTAAACTGGTAAAAGCAGAAATCAATGAAAGTTGATAAAAAAGTTGTTAATCAGCATTTCTTTCGTTTTTATATCGACATATTAACACTAAACAATCATGTGCCTTTTTCATGTTTCATAATTCCTCGTCCATTTAAATAGAATAAGAAAACATATAATCAGTTACGTAGTTCGTTTTCTGAAATTCGAATTATTACTTGATACGTAAAATACTTTGGATAGAAGTACCATAATTCGAAGATTGAATTTAATGTAACTATGGCCAATGGTGCCCTAAACTTAAATTTTGGGGAGGGCGGAAACTCTCAATTTGCCGAATAGAGCTCCAAATTTCGCCAAACGGTGATAATTTTGCCGAATGGAGCTCCAAATTTCGCCGAAATAATTTTGTCGAATTGAACTCAAAATTTCGCCGACTGATGAGTTTTTCCGAATAGAACTCCAAATTTGACCGAATGATGAGTTTTGAAGAACAGAACTTCAAATTTTACCGAAAGATGATAATTTTGTCGAATCATGAGGCAAATTTTTCCGAATAAGGACAGTTTTGGGAGGTCACAGTGAGTTCCCGTGACCTCCCGTCGGGGCATCCCTTTCGATGGCTAATTAGATTAAAATAGGTTTAAGGGATTTTTTTATTAAAGAATTTGAGATATCTCCCCCCTCCCCGACATTCTAAGGTGGATAGCAATTGATCTGCAGAAACGCGAGCGAATCTCAATTTTCAAGGTCTTCCGGTTTCTGTCTCGGCAACATATAAACACGCGCGATGACGAACGATGTCTTGTGTAAGGGGAGAGTTGATTCTTGTTTTTTCGTTACCCTGAACTTACGAAAGCTGCTGTTTATTTAGACATAGATCGGCCTTCCCTAAGCAGTATAGCTACAGTTTCCATGTGAAAACAAAGTGCTCTTATAGGTGGGAAATGAACATACAAGTGACTTTTGCTAATTTTGAAAATTTTGGAGTTCTTTTAAGCTGGTATGTTTTTATTTATTATAAAATAATTAATTGTTCAGGAATTAAATGCATTGTTTTGAATTGTATCTTATTTATGAATTCAGAAGAAAAAGTGATTGACTCTTGTGTTTCAAATATTGAAAATATTTTACATTTTTTACGCTTGTCTTTCCTAATGGTAGTTTAAAATGTCACTTTAGAAGCAGGAAATATTTTACAATTTTAAAACCAAATATTTCAGCATTTAATGTCATGTAAATCATACATGCAAAATAAGATACATTTTGATGAAATACTATTTTTTATTGATTATGACAAAGTATGAAAATAGTGTAAAAACAATATGAAGCACTGGAACACAACTTTAGTGAGAGTGAAATATCTTTCAAATTGACTTATTTTAACTTCAACAAATGCAAATTAATATATATATATATATATATATATATATATATATATATATTCATTAATTATAAAAACATATATAAAAATTTAAATAATGTACATTAAATAAAAATTATGTGTATTGACAAGTAATTTTCAATGAAATCTGGGCCCTTAATTACAAACTTTTTTGATACAGGGCCGTAATGGGGGGGGGGGGGGGGGCGGCAATAATAATAATTGTTTTAGCAGCGGGAACCACGAAGTAAAGGCGCCTCGTTGCCGTGCTTCCTAAGTCTCACCCTCTATTGAATCGACATTATTTTTAGCTTACTTTCCCGTTAAAATTTCGAAAAAAAGGAAGAAGAAAAAAGCTAATTTAAACGAGGCATTAAAAAAAAGACTGGACAAAACCAAATAAAATAATTAAATAAATGTTTAAAAATAAAATCGTTAAAAGTACGGTATTCTGATTCTGATGGGGAAAAGTGTCTGTCAGTTTGGATCGAAGTGCAACTTCTAGTAGAATTAGTATCTTTACATATTACTAGTGGCACCCGCACGGCTTTGCCCGTAGTAGAAAATTAAAAGGTCATTGGTTCGCCTGTATATTAACAAATAATGTAGGATGAATTTCTTGCCAACTGGTTATGTTAAATGGCTCGCCCATGACTCATAACGGTTCCACGTTATGATGATTTCGTAATTTACTATTCCACGTTGTGATCATTTGCTCGGAAAAAGTTTCTTAAAATTGGAATAGAAAAAGAACAAAATCGAATTTTCGAAACATCGCTTCGAAGTGCACACCCCCATGCTACATACTAACTTCGTGCCAAATTTCCTGAAAATCGGCCGAACGGTCTAGGCGCTATGCGCGTCACAGACATCCTGCAGACATCCAGACCTCCTCCGGACAGAGAGATTTTCAGCTTTATTATTAGTAAAGAATAAAGAATAGGCATGTCGTTTTCTTTCGGTACCGATTCCTCCTCTGGTAGTGAACCAATTTCCTTCATTCTTTTTTTGTTCAGTAGCTATTGCCGAGTTTTAGTGTCATCAATAAAATTTTTTGAAATTCAACACTGATTAACGGAGATATTAATTAAAAACGCATTTTCGTCCTAAATGGCTCTTTCTACGCGAACGGATGGTCCAATTTTTTCAAATTTTATATGGTTGGGAAATACTCCTAGTGAAGAAATTGTCAGAGCGCCCAAGGTCCAATAACCTAAATCCACTAGGAAAAATGTTATAAACCTTTTTTAGTTAGTGAAACTCAAAAATGTTTTAATTTTATCTCTTTTCCATTGTTGAAATTCATTGTTAGAAGCGTGAAACATTACGTTTTAATTCATTTTTTAAACCGCTTTTTCTACCCGTAAAATGCAAAATTCATTAAATTGTAACCGTTCGTGACAAGGCGGAAGAAATAAATCATAAGAGGGACATACAATGTTGAGTATGTGACATCGTCTTTTTTGATAAGAACGTTTATGAAAACAGAGGGACATGTGGCAAAGGGAAGAGGGGGTATGGTGAAGTGCGAAACTTTGTAACATAGGGGGCTGAGGGTCTAAAATGTTGAAAGGTGTGAACTCAGTTATGCACCGCCCTTAACCATAGACAAATCACAAAGACGACGTTTTTTTTTTTTTTTTCAGTTGTACTATTGTCGCGACGTCCAGTGTCTTCGAATTGACAGTTATATGTTGCATCGAGAAGAGTTCGTTCATTTGATACTTGGAAATTTATATTTCTAATGACGAAGAAGCAACTAACTTAATAAAAGTATGCGTTTTATAAGTAATATTGTTCACACAGTAGTTTTACGTATAAACTGACTTTTGATACTTCATTTTCATACGGGAAGATTTCGAAAATTGTATAATTGGCGATTTTTATCCATTGGTGGCAAAGTTTTTGTTTCCATTGTCAGCGCGAAAAATGTTCTTCCTTTACATACGCAAACAAAGAGCAGGGAAACATTTATTTGCATAGAGTTAGCACAAAGCAACATGGTATCCAAAATAAAATTTTTCAAGTCAAGAATTTGACGACCACACCAATTTCTCAGTGGGGTTGTTTCTTTCAGTCAAAAGTACTACTTTTAGTTTCTGAAATTGATAGAATAAAAAAAAAAAAAAACTTGGTGCGAGAAAGTACTTTTATTTTTCCAACAGTTATTTTTTATTATTTTTTAAATGCCTGATTTTGGAAACAAGACGTGATCTTTATGAGGATACAAGTGATAATAAAAAAAATTTTTAGTAGGAATATCTATATAATTTTTAGGTATACTTCAAGTTTCCTTATCCTTAGAAAAAAAATGATTTTTTTTTTCAACAGTAAAATGATTTCTTCACTTTTAAGCCGGGTGTTAGTAGAAGAGAAAGTCAAACCAACTTAAAAGATCATCCAAACGGTAAGTTGGAACGAAGTTGGGAGTAAGTTATATTGTTTGTGTTGCAAGTTGAGTACTGTTTCACCTTTTGAAAGTGAAACCGAAACATATCAACTACTTAACTTAAGTTTTTGGGCACAAATGTCTCATACCAATACTTCAACATTTGCGCTGAAACTCAAGAAAAACAATTTCAAAAATTAAAATACGCAAATAAATAAATTAATAAATAAATTATAATAATAAAACATTAAAAATAATAAAAATGAATAAGCTAAATAAATTAAATTAAGGTATTTCTGATGAATTTTAAACTATGCACTTTTATTTCTCGTGTGCTTTTCGAACGTTTCTGCGCTAGTCAAGGAAAATATCGGAATTTTAAAAACTCAGTTAAGCTACAAATTTGGCGCATTTTTCTGAAATTTTTTCACAATTTGACGCCAGAATGCAACCGGAAGATATCGATATATATATATATATATATATATATATATATATATATATATATATATATATATATATATATATATATATATATATATATATATATATATATATATATATATATATATATATATATATATATATATATATATATATATATATATATATATATATATATATATATATATATATATATATATATATTGATTATTTTATAATTTTATCTACGTTTCTCATTACATTTTAGTTTTTCTGCGCTAGCATAAAGTTTTTTTCTGTGTGAAAAAAAAAAATTCAATTCTTCCCTTAAGAAGTACACATACATGTGGAATGTTACATAAATATAAAAACACAAACTTATTTATGTGTCTCAACATACATTTTCAGCACCACATGACTAACGGGAATAAAATATTTGCTTAGCAAAACCATTTTTTTTTTGAAAATTACAAGATTTACTATTCAAACTTTAAGTTCAACCCCAAGACCTATGTGTAATCAACAGCTTTGTAAGTTATATTTAATTATGCATCTTTTTCCCTCTTCATACATGAACCCTATATTCTGTAAGGGAACAAGCTGAATTGAATTTACTAAATGACACATTAACCAGGAATTTTTAATTTCAAAAGTGTGAGTTTAAATAAACCTTTGTTTTGTTTAATAGTTTCCAGCAGTTTTTCACAACTTGAAAATGAATTACATTTATGTAAATACATTTTCCTGTTTGTTTGGAGTACTGCCTCGTCGAATAGGATTTAATTGCGCTTAAGAAGTAAATATTTTCTGAAATTGTCTAATCTCCAAAATAATAAAAGAAAACAAGAATAACAAGAGTAAATAAAAAATGCAAAGCTTCTTAAACAAAAGCAAAGTTTTTTTTTCGTCTGTACATTGAGCATATTTGATGATTAAAGTTTTACATATATTGCCAAAAAATGCAATTTTTACTTTATACATATATTTTATAGAAACGACGTAAATTGGAATATTTGACCATGTAGAATTCAAACCTAAAACTAGTAATTTCTTATTTGCAGAAGAAAAGAGCATGCTTTTCGAAATTTAAATATTTAAATTATTCACACGTATTGCATTACGAAAACATGTTTTTCAAGTAGTTAAGACACTTAGTTACTACGTTTAGTTAGTGCTCGAGAGAGCTTTAAAGTTGATGTAAAGAAAACAACTTTTGAACTTCCTAACCTAAATAAAGTTTAAATTAAATTCTAGTTTGTTTATTTATGATATTCGTGATCTCATTTAACCTGTTTAAAGCCTGTTTAAAGCAATTCAAATTACAAAGGTCGTCAATTATCAACATGAATTTAATATCTGACAGCATGAGACTACGAATAAAATTCTTTTAACATAAATTAAATAAAATAGATTAGAATTAGAACAGTATTCAGTCCAAATAATACTAATTAAGGATTCCTCCAAATTACGTTATCTCGAGGAAACAAGTTTAGAAACCCTAACAAGGCCGCTTTCTGAAAAATAGGGTATTTAATTGTGTCTTCTTGTAGGGCTGGATAGCTTAAATAACAATAGATTAAAAATGCCAAAAGCTTTGTATAAAAAAAAAGGACGAATAATATTAAATGTGCTAGCTGACCCGGGAGAAACATTCACGCTTAAGAGCATTAACCCAAAAAATCGATTTTTTTAAATGTAATTTTCCGAAAAACATCCAAAATGGAAATTGTTCGTTTATTTATAACCGATCACGGTGTAAAAAAACCCCTATAAAATGATGCCATATTTTTGTACTTTTATGAACTATTAAGGAAGCTCCCCCAAAAAGAAAAAGGGGAAAAAAAACCGCCCTCAAAAAATATTAGGGATACTGCAATGTACCATGTTGAAAAAAGTTTCCTTTTTTGATTTTAATGTAACATAAATGTAGTTAAGAAGTCTGCAATGAGTTAAATATTCTTGAAAATTTGGATCAGTGTTCACCAGAGGAAAAAACGTTATTGAAAAAGGACTTTTTCTAGTTCATGGTTGACCCGAATAGAAATAAAGAACTTCGAACTACTTGCATGACGCGACGCTCTAAACGACTGAGCTAAAGCTCCCGTCCCGGAATTCTTTATAAAAAGCAATACTTAATAAAAAAACAAAACAAATTGAATTCTGTAAAAAAACAATGGGAACTGTTTGTTTATTTTGCTGCGAAAAAATCTCAAAGATGATGCTTGACTAATGAAGTTTGATGAAACATTAAGGAAGTTGTGACATTCCCACCAAGAAAAAAAAAAAAACCTCCATGAGAAATAATATTCCTGATTTTACAGGTAAAGAGTTTACCTTATAGATGGCAAGCAAGACAATTTTACTTTCACGCTTCCACAAGCCCCTCTTCTACATGGTGCTGTTTACTTTTGATCCACACGGGTTGCTTCTGTCTCCACACTCACAAGTCGCTCGAAACAACAATTGATTACAAGGAGTTTGCAGGCAACTTAATTTTAATTATTTCTGTGTTTTTCTGAAAAAAAAACCCCTTAAGAACGGGCATTTTAATTTTTTAAAATACTTACTGTTGACTTTTAAGTTCACTTAGACACCATACAGTATCGTATTTTTTGATGCTAATGTTCTAGCGAGTTAAATTCTTGTAACTCGCTAATTGTTACATGAATTTCAAATGAGAGCATATCGCATCCAGGGTTTCCAATCCCGAAATTCCGATCCCGCGGGATCTCGCATGATATTTAGTGGGATTTTGAGCAAAATCCCGAGGAACTTTCGATATTGCAAAGATTTTGCATGTAAACGTTTTACAATTTTTGCCGTCCATAAAATGAATATTTTTACTAGTATCATCTGAAGTTTTAATCACCTTCCTGTCCATTTGCAAGAAGAGCAAAAAAACAAAAACAACTTTATATCTTATATGATGAACGGTAGATTTACGGTAGAACGGGATTGGCTCCTTACAATCCCGAAATCCCATGGGTCTAAGATTGGCATGGCATTGGAAACCCTAATCTCATGCCGACAAGGAAAGTGACGCAACTCAAGAAAAAAAAAAAGTTTTACGCAATAGTAATTTCAAGTGATTTCGCAAATATAATAGTACGCTCAAAATCATTATGATGTGATGTTTAATGTTTAGTTTTTGTTGCTTAGTTAAAACCCTTACTTAAAGTTTGAAAATTATTATGAAATTTTGATGATGATCGATTATATCGTTTTTACGCCACATCGCATTAGTGATGTACCTTGTGAGCCTTTTGTGGCAAGAAAGAGCATTGAATTTAGATTTCAAATCAATAATTAGTACATTTTTTCCAAAATTTTAAGTTGTGTCACTTTCAGTTCCGAGGTGTGATATTTTTGAAGCTGCTTCATTCATTCAGCTTCATCATTCATTCATTTCAGCTGCATTTCAGCTGCATTCATTGAAGCTGCTTCATTCATTCATTTCAGATTTCAAATCAATAATTAGTACATTTTTTCCAAAATTTTAAGTTGTGTCACTTTTAATTCCGGGGTGTGATATTTTTGAAGCTGCTTCATTCATTCAGCGCTGGGTTAGTTAACCGTTTTAGTTTAATACCGTTAACACATAACCTTGAAAAACCAGGTTCTTAACTCAGTCTGGATTCTATGGAGATAAACGAGTGCATTTAAATCGATTTTGGTCTAAAAATTCCCTTCATTTGGAAACTGAACCAGGAAGTTCATATTTCGGCATAACTGCCCTTGAAACTGATATGCGTTTTTTCAGTTGTTTTCGTTTACTTTCCACAAATGCGACAAATTTGTTTTTCATTGCAATATGATTTTCAGTCGTCCAGTTTCATATCTGAAGTATGTTTTTCTTCAGTTGTCGCAGTACATCTGATAAAAATTAGTGAAAATCTTTGCTAAACCCTTTTGTCCTTGGTTATGACGTTTTAAGACAATATGTTTTCCGTTTTTAGAATTATGTTATTCTGCTGCGCATAACATTTATGACTTTTTGAATTGGGATTCGTTCATAGACGTTTATTTTGCTGTCAATTTATAATAAATTTAACCGACGCATTTAATCTTTGATCTGCGCTACATTCAAGTATCACAGTCAAATAAGTTTTCATTTATGAGCAAGTTTATTTAATTAGCTTATGTTATCTGTCATTTTGCATGTTCCTTTACTTCTGAAGGAAGTCAGATCAAACTAAAAATTTACATATCAATAATGGTCAGCAAGAGATGAATATCATTGATTCAAAAAAAAAAAAAAAAAAGACTCCCCAAAATTCAGAAGAATAACTTTAAGACTTCGTAGACTTTTAAATCTTTGTCAAGAAATAGTATGAACTAATTTACAAATCCATACTCCTTACGTTTGGATTTCTTATCTGGCTTTTAAATTTAACTGCATATTGTTGCTTTGTGTTAAAAAATAACTGATTAATGAATTACCTATTTCAGACATGCGATTTTCACCATTAAAAGCGATTCTCATTAGAGGGGGGGGGGGAGGACTTTGAAGCCGACGATATGGCGCCGCAAACAGACAGTTAATCTAAATAAATTTTCATTGCAAATACCTATCATTTCTCATACATTTATGATTGTATTTTGTTACATATAAAGAATTTACTTTATCAAAATCATATTTTATCAATCCTGAAAGTAATAAATCATTTAATAACAGCAAGTACTATTTAAGTTTTCCTTTAGTTTTCAAAAATTCCAAGAAAATGACACCTCACACGAAGAAAAGTGCGGCTCAAGTCATGAAGAGAATTACTTATCATTATATAACCTTCAATCATAATTTTAAGTGTTGAAACATGCATATTTTTCTTGGGAAAGTTTGGTTTGATATGACTAACCGCACTTTTCTTCGTTTGCGGTGTCATTTTGTTGGAATTTTTGAAAACTAAAGGAAAACTTAAATAGTCCTTGCTGACCCAGAAAAGCTATTTTGTCCTTTTGTGTGCATTGTAAAAAGTGCTTAGTATTTTTTTTTTTTTTTTAAGATTTTGTTATTTTATTCTTTTTAGTGTAAATGCATTTCAGAAATAGAATAATGTTACCATCACGACACTTTATATTTTCATATAAATGCTCCGTACTAAAAGGAAAAAAAATCTATACACGAGTCTAAAATTTTAAGCAGTTGGCACTAAAAATTAATCCTTGTTCCTCTCTAGGATTTATTTGTTTGCTAATTTAATTAAAACCATTTAAATATTAAAGGTTTCCCAAACTAATTTTTGTTTCAAAACATACCAGTTACTCGTGAGAAAGATCCTAATATGTCTCTTTACTTAGGGGGAGGGGGGATAGGGGATTGTTTTTCAAAGATTGCTGAAAATGTGCTCTTGTAGCAGTGGTTGTTTAATGGCTTAAGACTTGATTTGTGATAATGTGAGCGGTTTGTACAAAAATTAGAGTGTTTGCTTACGTTTATCTTAACAGTTTGGACTTCAGATCCAATCTAGTAAATAACACACATGCAGCACTATTCTTTCTTTCATATAAGGTAGTTTGAGATTCAATAATAAATTAAAAATTTATTGTGTGCGACTCTTTCGGAACAAATGGAGAATTTAATAAACTAGGGAAAAGCAACCGGTATTTACATAATTTAAATCACAAGATTCGAGAAATATTTTATTCATAAAGGTTAAATTTATATACAAGACAGAAAAAGAGAACAAAAATTACAAACAAGAATAAAGAAATAAAATATTAAGTGTATATGCCGCAGAAATTATGCTTACAGAAAGCAGCAACAATGAGAATTGATTTTAAACAATAATGATTTTGTTGAAAGCAAATGCATCTTCATTTATACTTCAAAAGCGCATTTGTTGAAAGATAAGCATTTCTGTCTCTCTCTGGAAATAAAAATATTTTTGACGAAAACGGTACAGTAATTGTAAGAAATATCCATTCATCTTTGCCCTATTGATTTTTTACCTATGTTAAATCAATCAATATTTTTTTTTATAGTTCAAATCCATATAGTTATATTTATAACAATATTAGAACACTTTTTTTTAGTAGCATTTACACACAATCTTGGCATTTGATTTACTTTAACTATCTGCAATTAAATCTGTCGAACATAGTTATTTTCATTATTAATAATGCTATTATTTGAATGAATTTTCACATTGCTTTGTCCTTTTTTAATAAACTCGTATGCTCACAGACGATAGTGATAAAATTTACAGTACTGCTTGATATTTTTGTCAGTCGTAGATCGATAATAATTTTGTGTTCAGCACACTTCTTTGAAAACTAGTAATTTGTATTCAAAACTTTTTGCGTTAATGATACCTCAAAAGCCAAATATAGAAAAAGAAAGCAAAAATCAACTGTTTTTTAAATTTATGCATAATTGCTCGTAATATAAGTGATTTTAGCTTAGATGACAAACTCCTCTTCGTCAATCTAAAATGCAGATTCGAAAACCTAGATTAAATTTTCAAATTATGCAATTTATAACATTTCACTAAACTTTCAACCAACTTTTAAAGTACAAATTACATGCACATTAGTAATTAGATGCTTTTTTACATTCTTCGACTCAAAATCAGGGGAAAAGCGATTATCACATATTTGTCTTCATATCCACCTGAAAAAAAAAAAAAAAACAAAATGTCATAGTATCAAAGTGTATAAGTTTCAATACCCCTAAAAACGTTTCCCAAACTGTTAATACTGCCGTTCATATTTTAACAAATTGTTTAAGTAGATTTTTTAAAGTGAAACGAAAATTTTAATATGGACTAAAATTATCCTCATATATATAGTAGCCAATTCACAGATCAGGTAACGCTTCTGACGTCCTGAACAATGAAACTCGAGCCATAGCATGATAACTTGATGATAGGTTTAGGTAATGATTGACATGCAGGGAAATGCTTTACTTTGACAAGGCTGAATTGGATCCGGTAACTTAACTGTTTTACTGGTGAAACTGTAATTTAAGGAGAATGAGGGAGATGATTAAGGAGATGAACAATTAAAGCTATCTACTGGAGTTTAGGGTTAATCTACTGGAGTTGGGGTTAAAATTTCAACCATCAAAATAATATCAAACAGGCACTTGCATTGTTCAAATTTAGAAGCAATTATCACCCGTCATACTCTGACGGGCGATTTTATAATACTTATTTATAACTAGTGGTACCGCACGGCTTTGCCCGTAGTTGAAAATTAAAAGGTCATTCGGTTCGCCTGTATATTTACAAATAATGGATGACCAATTTCTCGCCAATTGGCTATGTTCATTCGCTCTCCCATTCCACGTCATGTTAATTTCGTAATTTACTCGTCCATCTAATGATAGTTTTGCTCCGGAAAATGTTCTTAAAATTGAAATAGAAGAAGAACAAAATCGAATTTTCGAAAAATCGCTTCGAGTTGCTCACCCCCATGCTACAAACTAACTTTGTGCCAAATTTTATGAAAATCGGCCGAACGGTCTAGGCGCTATGCGCGTCACAGAGATCCAGGTATCCTACAAACATCCAGACAGAGAGACTTTGAGCTTTATTATTAGTAAAGATAAAGATAAAGATATTTAATCTATTTGCACGGGTGTGACATTTTTACGCATAAATTTTCATTTTATTCCAGTAGTCCTGAACTTTGACTTTTATTTGTGAGACATTCGAATTAATATGAACTATCAACCTTCTTACAAAAATGTTTGTACTTTGGGAAAAAAAGAAAAAAAAAAAAAAAACAGGATTTGTGTGTCGTAAAGACACACGATAGAAGTAAAACTTTTATCTTATTACTATTATTTTTAAACATTCTGAACTGTTACTTCACCCGTGATGTTTCTTTCACACCACGCTCTTAATATTTGCTCTACACTTTAAGTTATGTAGTTTTCATAATTTAAACGATTGCACAACTGCTCAGCATCAACTTTTCCATCAGCATCGTAATAATGCTACTACTGTTATGTCCTTTAAAATTACCAAACTGAAAAAATGGCTATTTTTCTATATTATTATATTGGTGTCTCTTATGCAATAAATTTTCAGCTAATGATTTCATTGAAGAAAAGTTGCAAAACTGTATTAAGAGATAAAAGGATTGCGATAACGTGAATTACGTAATTATGAAGACATACAAGATGGTTAAACAAATGTTTTAACAAAAATTAAACAATGAGCTATGGTTTGATATAAGTCAAATCTCAAATATGAGATATTTTATTTCTGAATCTAGGGCAAATAACAATGATTGTCGGGCTTAAAGATGGGCTATACAAGAATTGAAATTTTTTTGCCACTGTTTTCAAATTGATTACATCACCAATTCGTTGAGATGCACCCTAATAAAACCCAATTTTACATGAAGCGGTATTTACAGAATAAAAAAATTAATTAATTTTAAGTTATACTTCACGCAAAAAATCAATCTCAGTGCGTTAAAAATAAAAATATGTTAAAAACTATATTTGGAATTCACATAAAGATTAAAAATAAAAGTTAAACCTAGAGATGACTCTAAATGATTTTCTATTTTATTTTCAATTAAACTGACTACTTTTGTTGCGTATTTTAATTTAAAGAATTCAAATGAAGTGATTGTTTGTTATTTATTTATTTAACTATTAATTTTTGTGAAAGTTTACACTTGATTATGTGGCAAAATTTGAATTCATCCTTTAAAGAGTTGTGCATTGGTGTTCCAAAAATACTCTTTCATTGATATTAACCCTAATTTTTAGTAAAAATCGAGAAAGATTACAATATTAACTAAGTATCTTTTAAAGTTTGTTAGTAGTAATAATAGTGAGATCCATTTTTACTGGTACAAAGAACATTGGTTGATTTCCATTACATTTAAAGGTCAAAAGATTTGAGTCTTTGCTGTAAGTAAATAAAAAGACAATTGCTCGTTATTTGATTTTTTTTTCTTTTCTTTTTTTTTTTTTTTTTTTTTTTTGACTTTTTTCTCGTTTTTCTTTCTTAAATGATTTCCATCCTCATTATTACACACGTTATGTGGCATTTGTAGAAATGGGGCGGATTAAATTATTTAACCCTTTGCCATTTTTACAGTACCTAATGTATTTTTATTTCTTATCTCCCGTTTCAAAATGGAGTTTAACTTTTATGTTAAATCAAAATAAAATAAAATAAAATGTTATAATAAACTAAAATCAGTTTTTGAGAAACATTTTTAATGAACGAAAGCCAAAATAATATTATGTTGGTTTAATGGAATGAATATTATTATATTTTCACTTTCAATTATGTTGTCATGATATAAATTTAACGCATACAACATACATCATTGAAACATACTTCATGTAGTGGATAGACTATATTTGTTCCGTTTTGTTTTCAGAAAGCTAAGTATGTCATTTAAGGAAAGTATAATTTAATTCGGATTAAAAAAGAGTAAAAAGAATCCCACGTTTCAAAATATTTACTTCCAATATTTCATAAGAGATTCGGAAAAATCATTTTTCTTAAAGTTTCATTTGTTTTTTCCCTCTTAAATATAGAATTAAATTAAGTGTTTCCTTATACTTTTTCCTACTGAGAATACAACATCAAAATACATATGATGCAATGAGAAGCAAAGTGGACTTTTTTAAGTTTTGAATAAAAAGCGTGTAAAGTTCAAGACCGAGGTAGGTTTCCATTAAAATGCTTTTCTAAATTATGCTGCACCGGTCAGGGCCACTAGTACCATCTCTTGTCCTAAGACCAAAGGAGAGTTTCGTCTACCATTTGTACTAGTTATGTGCAAAATCTTAATTTTGGAACTGACGTCTCTTTGTTTCTAGGTGTTTCATAGGAATTTGAATTTAACATTACAAGGTGTAGATATCGTATGCACATAATTTTTCTAAATAGATTTAAAGGAAAATTGCTTAAAAAATATAAGTTCTATTGATATTATTTTTCTACTTAGTTCTTTATTTTATTTTAAGTGGAAAAGTGGAATGTTTTTTTTTTTCTATATTCGGTGAAAAAAATTATGGCTTCTAAAATAATATAAGCATGGTTGTTAATGAAAAGACTGAAATGTGTGAATTTTCTGATACAAATCCATTTTTTCCATAAGTTTATTTCGAGTGCAGTATTTTTGGATTTAAATTTTAAAAATTTAAATGCATGAACGCTTTTTGTTAATCAAGGCTCATGAATATTTAATTCGCATTATTACTTACTTTAAGAAATTTGTAGACTCCGTAGAAACCATTTCCTCCCTTTTAGATAATTCACATTCGGTAATACTTATATGTCTAAAGAGGGAAGATAAAGATAATTAGGAAAGAAATAGATACATTAAAAATAAAATTAAACATCAAAAACACTTCATCGTTTCTGAATAAAATTATGTTTTAATTTTCCTAATAGTTTACTCGGTATCAGCTTAAACCCGTATTCATCACTAGAAATTGTTATTATTATTATTTTTTTAACTTTGCTGAACTGTAGATGTAAAATAGTATCTTTCTTATTTTGATTTCTTTTATTGCTTATTAATAGAAAACACAAAGTCAACCTTCCAAATCACCCGTTTCTTAGGAACTTAGACAGCTACAATAATTCTTCCGATTTCGTTTGCTGAGGATGAGACGAGGCTTCTAAACGGTATCTCTCTAGAGAAATATGGGTTTCGCTTTCCCTCTGAAATTTTCTGGATCAGTCAAAAAGAATAGCATGCGTATAATCTGTTAAACATAAACATCTGAAGTCTATGAGTTCAGTATTTAAAAATGTATGCAGACTTCATATTTTTTTTTTTCTGAAGCCCACAAGAAGTATGTCGATTTTACAAAGTAAGCTCATAAATGTTCAAAAAAAAAAAAAAGAAAGAAAGAAAGAAAGAAAAAAGGAAAAGAAATAAGAAAAAAACAAACCATTGAGGCAATGGTTTCACGTAAGCATTTTCGCCATTGATTAAAAATAAAAATCTATGGAATGGCAAAAATACGGCCATTTTTGTTCCTCTTGATGTTAAGTATTATTTGTTTGAGTTTCTAGCTTCTTTCAGCGTAGTGTTTAAAGCCTGTATGGAAATTATCTACGGAAATTAAAAATTATCTGCAGAACCTATGGAAATCCTTTAGACCTCATAAGTCTTAATAATATTTCAATTTTCTGTGTGCGAGCATAGTGCAATACATACAGAAAATTAGTAGAACCAATGAAAATTTCCAAAAACTTAACATGCGGTGATCTGGCAAGTAAAACTTTTGACAGTAGGTTGGTGCAATATATGCTAGTAAACTCCAAAACATAGTAAAATTATGATTTTTTAACTAGCAAATCGGAACAATTTTTTTCGCACAATGTGCCCCAAATTGTTTTTGAATTGACAAATTTAAACACTGAACCCATGGAGTGAGGCTCTTCTGCATACGCCATTGGATGGCAGCTAATTTGGACATACTTTGAAAAGATCGGCAAAATTTAAGCTGGCTATACTTTAAATGTTGGAACAATTGGTTTCTCCATATTCGAGTTTTCGACCCAATTTATAGGGACAAGAGCATGAACGTGATCTTTTAATTCACTTCTTTATAATGCAACTGGCAAATTTGTACTATCTATTAGTCGCAATTTCCTTACTGTGTACATGAAACATAGATTATGCTTACTAAGTTAGCTTCAGAAGACAATCAAATATGATAAATAGTGGTACCCGCACGGCTTTGCCCGTAATAGAAAATTAATAGGTCTTTTGGTTCGCCGGTATATTTACAAATAATGTATGGTGAATTTTCTCGCCAATTAGCTTGTGCCCATGCTACGGTTCCATGTCATGATAATTTCGTAATTTACTCGTCCATGTTATGATAACTTTGTTCTTAAAATTGGAATAGAAAAAGAGCCACATCGAATTTTCGAAAAATCGCTTCGAGGTGCACATCCCCATGCTACAAACTAACTTTGTGCCAAATTTCATGAAAATTGTTCGAACGGTCTAGGTGCTATGCGTGTCACAGAGATCCTGACAAACAGAGATCCAGACAGAGAGAGATCCTGACAGACAGAGATCCGGACAGAGAGAGATCCTGACAGACAGAGATCCGGACAGAGAGACTTTCAGCTTTATTATTAGTAAAGAAAATGCAGTTAAAGTATAAAAGTGAAGAAATTTACTACTTAAATTATATGCAACAGTTTTAACGTACTTGTTCCATGACGGATTTTACGGAAGAAATATCCGACTGTAAAGTCTGGCACCGCTGTCTCGACTTCTCCAGCATATCCACGACATCGGATATGTTTCGATTAAGATGGTCATACTGCGAATTCAGATCCTGTAAAAAAAAAATCATTTAGAAAAGACATTTTTGTTTAGGAGTCAGTCTTAGGTTAATCATTTTAAATAGGTCGATTGGGAAAATTGTATTCCTATTTCACTGTTAAAACGTTCCGGAAAATTTACGGTAATTGTTACTGGCATCCATGTTGCCAGTAACTATTACCGTAAAAATCAAATGTTACTGTAAAATTTTGCCGTTTCCTCGGTTGGCCACAGCAACCAATTAAAGCTGGGATCGCTTATTTCTCTAGTATAAATTACCGTAAAAATCAGCGATGCTGAAAGTCCGCCATTTTACAGTAACTATTACCAGAATTTTTAACAGTGTTGACGGATAAAAATCGAACGTTAAGAAAACAGCTACCAAATGTATGATAAAAAATATCTCAACAACGTTCGTCATAACAATGCACACATGTTACTTTTATTTGAATGTGCAATTAGAAATTCCTTCATATCTGGAGCACGAATTATTAAGTTTTGTCTACTGTATTTTTCGCTCCACTATAAATTTCTTTGCATAAATGTAATTTATTGTGTTATAATCATTTACATGTAAAATAATAATGCTAAAAATTTTAACTTTAAAAGGATGTCACTAATATTTGATATGTAAATGTATGAAATCTAAGATGAAAAGCATTTTAACCAATGGTTTGCAAGAAAAAAAACTTCTTTTGCAAACTTCTTGTTTTTATCAATTTATGAATGATTGCTTACACTAAACATTTTAAGTTATTTAAGATAATTCACTTTGCATACAGAGTAATAATTGAAATTTGAGATGCAATTCAGAGTACAAGCCTATGCTATGCAACGATTTGTTCGAAAGGAATAGCGATTTACTTTTTTAGGGGTACATGATCAAGTTTGATTCGATGATTATAGGCAGAAAGAAAAACTCGAGTTTTTAAAAATAATTCAAGAACGGTTTTAGCTACTGAAAGAAACTTTGAATCTCCTTTAGTCAGTCTCAGTATTTTAAACTTCGAAGTTTTACTGGTAATGTAGGATTTCCTCTTACCCAAACCTTGATATAATCTCACTCATCTGTTCTCTCTCTCTCTCTCGTTTTTAAAAAAGGAATGAAATCCCAGTCAATAAAATAGGGGAAAGATATAGTAAAAAATATTTATTAAGCAATAAATACAAAGTTTTGTCCAGAATCGAACGAGCCTACTCTCCCGTATACTAACATTGGCTTTCGATATTCTCTTAATTAGTTAAGATTGCAAATTATATCAAATATGCCTTTTTAACATTTAAAGCAGATTGCTGAAAATTAACATTACAATGTTTTTCTAGCTCTTAAGTTCTTAATCAATTGTGTTAAAAAAGACACATATTAGTACTTCTATGAAATAACTTGGAACCAAAAAATTAGATCAATTCTTTGAAAAGAGATAGATTGTGCAAATCGTTTTAGCGGAAAACATTTATTACTCGAAATAAATATCCGATATTTGTTACGTTGCATGAAGTAAGTGTCTGACTACTTGTTGCGTCAGAAGTGAAAGTGATTTATGTATTTTTCTAAGAGCTGAACAAACTATCAGTGAATGGAGATCAAGGTTTTCTCCACTTGTTATAAAAGAGTTTATCGGAATTGATTAGGATGTGTTGATGCTTTAAATCTTAACTGCTATCTCAGATGCTCTTTTTCAAACAGCAGTTGTAATCATCCGTTTAATGCAGATTATTTGCTTATGGCAGTTGACATTGCATTTGAATTATAAACTCATTTTCCCATCTAAACAATCAAAATGAAAATATTTAAAAAAAAATTCAGATATTAACCTTCCATTTTTTATTTTCATTTTTTTACAGTGTTTCATTTTTCAAAATAGTTCAACGCTTCAGCACCCGGTTTCCGAGTATGTTTTTTCACTAATTAACAGAAATTATTTTTTTTTTGTAACAGTCGGTCTTTCTATTTGATAGCAATATCTTTGGATGAAATACCAAAAATTGTCTCTGCCTCATTAACAGCTTAACCAAAATTCAGAGTTTTTCGTTTTGAATTTAGAAAAGGAAATCACAATTGTAATTGCTTTATTTTAATATATGAAACTTAAAGCTAGTTATCTGTGTTTTGATAGAGTTTCTACGCGTGGTCCTCTTGTCACATGACAAATATCTATGCGGTACTACAGCATGCTTAATTCCTGATAAAGTATACTTTGATGATGTTTCAAGTACTTTATCAATTGGTTGCTTCCAAGTGTTGCTTTTATTTTTCGAGGGCTTCAGGACAAAGGGAAGTCTTCGGAACTCTCCCTCTTTGTCTTCAACGAAATAGCACAGTAAAAAACTCACTGTGGTGAGGACACCTCATTCCCATATTTTACTTTTTGATTTGAACAATTTTTCATTCAATTTTGAACAGTTTAAAAAAAACTTAACATAAGTGCCTACGAAACTAAAGGCCAATATAGATCCTGTACGTAGATAATTTGCTTCAAACAAATGTTGCTGGAGAAAGCTTTTGATTACGAAACATTTATAGAAAGGATTTTGTTTTTTATTCAGTCATTTTAAGGGTACTTTTTGAAAATTCAGAAAAATTTAACATTAACGACAACACGGAAAATTATTTTAACACCGAAAAAATGTAGATTTTCGATATATTCTTAGTTTTTGATTTCAAGAAATAAAAAAAATATTAATGAAAATCGAAGTATTGTATCCCGTAGATTTAAAATTGACACAAGTTAGATATAAATATGACTCTATCAAAATGAAATACATTCAAATCGCAAAGGTGATGTCCGAATCCGTGTCCTGGAATTTTTAAGCCTTCGATTAACGACTCCGACTCATTAACCCGAAAATTAGTCAGACTCCGAATCCTCATCCCTGGTTTTTACTCTGAAAAAATGAATGCTGATATGCTTTGTTTTTATTTTCATTCTAAACTTTTATTTATTTATTTCCTTTTCTTGAATCGGCAATATTAAAATATTTGAAATACTTTATTTTTTAACAGAAAGAAAGTGTGCAGACGATTTTATTATTGATGAAAATTATTTACTTAAGATGACTTTTTATTATTGATTAATTTATTTTCTAAAGTACGTTTATTTATTTCAATTTTTGGCGACGGGAAATGAGTGCTTTATTGCTTAACAGAAAAAAACGGAGATTGGAGCGAATTTTTTGAGTAAGTGTACTTATTTTGATGTGCTTTTTATTTTTACTTATTTATTTATTTTTGAATGAAGTTAAAGAATTTTATGCGGACAAAATATATTTGCTAGATTGTTTAAAAGGTGCTGCCACTTTATTTGTTCTTTTATTCATTTTTAAGAACCTATCTATCTATTTCACCACATGAGACTGGCATATTTTGTTTCTAGAAATCATCTCTAAGTGTTAGAAAGTTACGCTTAACATACTTTGCAGGGTTAGATAATTAAGAGAGTATTGTCTAAATACTAGAAAGTCGATGTTGGTATATGGAAAAGAAGGCTCGTTTAGTTCTGGGAAAAACTCCATTTAATTTTTTACGCTAATATTACGGTAGTTACTCTGAATAAACAGGTTGATTAAATACAGAAATAAAAAGGGCTATCTTTACTCCTTTATAAATCCAGTTGAATCATCGCGAAAAATCACTTCAATAATCGACATTTAAATCTTTCAAACTACCAACTTTATAATTATAATCTAACGATGTTTAAGATGTTCAGAATCAAAAAACTATGGAGCTCTAAACTCATATGGAAATATTGAGAAAGTAAAATGGGATCTTATTTTACGGCACAGGTGGTCTACCTTGAGAGGCAGGAAGAAGGACGACATGATAATTTTCGACGCATGGAATAGTAGTCCTAACCCATACATGATTGGATAAGACGCAGAAGAAAACTTGCATTTGCTGCTTTTTTCTCTATTCGCTTCTACATAGTTGTACAAATAGCCTTTCTTAATACTAAATCTCATCAATCGTAAATTATCAAGCTGTCTTTTGGGTAGTGCCTGTTATCCTGCATGAAATTAAGAACGACTACATACAAGCCTTTGCTGAAACTTTCCTAGGAAATGCAAGGCCATTGAGTACGATAAGCGTATGCCATAAAATACTTTTAAAATAAAAAAAATCTTTCATCACTGAACAAGATTAACGTTATGATTGGTTCTTTCCTTTATCGGTGTATAAAGTCAAAAATTAATTTCATATAGTTTGTTCGTTAGGTACTTTTTGGTCTATCAACATCAATAATGCGTAATTTAAAAAAAAATAGATTTCATGAAACTTACGCTTCCTGTCTCACAAATTTTGTATTCAAAGCTTATGTGAAATATTTAAAAAAAAAAAAAAAACACTTACTGCAGAACGTTTTGTGTAATTGATGCCCGATATCCGTGTGAGAATCTGTAATGCAACTCTTGCGAGAATAGGCAGCACAAGGGCATCAGCAGAAACCATCTTTTCAAACGTTACTCATTTTAAAGTTTGTCATAGTGAAGTTTATGTATGAAGTTTACTACGACTTTTATATCTATAATAGAATTTTAGTCGACTTCTAACTAAAACGAAATTTGTGTAAATATGGCTCTCGAAACAGTATTGTTTTACTGCTAACATTCGACTCTTTTAACTATTGGGTTCAGCAATCACTATTTGAATCTAACAGCAGGAATTAATTTGTTCCTCAGTCAACAAATCATGATCCCCTGGTTGACAATATTTGAATCTAACAGCAGGAATTTATTTGTTCCTCAGTCAGGAAATCATGATCCCCTGGTTGACAATAACTTGTCAGTATAATTCCAACGATTAAGCTGTAAAATATTTCCCAGTATAGTTGACAGTACAATGCCAACGAGTAAGCAGTTGACGATACGAAACGTTAACGAAATTATGTACAACCAACGACGTTCGGAGAACTTCTTCGTAAATTTTATTTCGCTGTTGTTACTGGTATAATCTAAGCCAAACCCTTCGCTACTGGAATTTTTATAAAAAAAATGTATATGATTACATGCTGCACGATACTTACTGATATTTGCTTGGATTGCTTCTTGATTGCTCTGTAAAGCTCATCGTTGTATTTGGCAGTATCTTCGACAATCAGCGCAACCTCAGCAAGATCAACCTGCATCTTGTTCCTCGAAGTCACTACTTCGTTCTTTATCTTGGATTCCGCATCAGAGACCCATTTATTCACTTGGTCCAACTGACTCTGAATCTCATGGCTAAATTAATGTAAAGAAAATTAATATAAGGTAAAGAGTGTAAAAACTCATGTCTGTAATATTCGTAAAAGTGTGCCATGTGCTTAACTCTAAGTCCTCTCGCTAACATGTTGCAGTAGGAGACGGTTGAAGAATGGATTTTTTGAAAGATTCAAAAGAAATTTTTTCTTTGGCTTTCTTCAATTTTTTACCGCAGTTCTCAAATATGCGGCCAATAACTGGTGACCCCTGACTTATAAACTTATTATTTAAATAAAAAATGACTTCGAAAGAATGTGCAGCTGAGATGAACGAAAACGTTGAGTCAAGTGGAGCTGCATTGAATCAGAGCGTGAAATTGGATGAAGAGGCAGTAGTTAGCATAAAAAACCTCCTTTTTGGTTAGATAACCCTGATATATGGTTCTTTCAAGTGGAAGCTTAGTTTGAAATGGCCAGTATTGTAAATGAAGAAACTAAATTCTTTGGCATACAAACTGAAACCAAAAAATCATTGAAAATATTTAGTAATTATCGTCATGTGTTGTGGAAGAGCATGTTTGAAATGGTGGTTTTTGATTATTACTCAGCAAGAATTTCGCATTCGATTGCCAATTAGCCGGGAAGATCCTATTCGACTAGAAAACTATTCACGTTGTGAAGATATCTGATTTTCTTTTATTCCTTCGGAAAATCACTGGTTATCGGAATCTGGATTTGAAAAATCACTGTATGTAAAAGAGCTAACACGCTGAAGATTCCTGGATAGCCGCCCTCATGAGTGCACATTTTATGGCGTTGTAAATGCCTCAAGTCTGCCAAGTGCTTTTTTTTTTTTTTTCAGTGTAGTGCCGGTGACTTTAAAGTTTAATACCCAAACATCATTTTTTTTCTTATCTGAAACAAGATTATGTCAAATTGAAATCAAACGTGAAATTCTTGCTGAGTAGTAATCAAAATATTACCATTTCGAATATGCTCTTCCATAGGGCAAATAGAAAATATTTAACTTTTTATTTTTTGATGGTACAAATTTATTGCCTGAAAGAAAAAATACTATTTAAATGCAAATTTTGTTATAAATGCGTTGTTCTTTGCGTAATCTAGTTTTCAAAGCAATTTTCCAATTTGAGTAAAGTAAGACAAAGTGTATAACATTACACATAAAATCATAAAAAAGAGCTAAAAACTCAATAAACAGCTGTTTCGAGGCTATCAAAAACAAGGGTCTTAATTAGTGCATGAAAATAAAGAATTGCTCACTAAGTCCGAACTAACGTTCAAGTGAATTATTAACTCTTTTTAATGCTTTTATTTGTACAGTCATACACGTAGTCTTATTTTATTAATTTCTTAGTGAAGTTTTTCGACTCCCTTTTACAACTTTCCAATTTGTTCATTTTGTAAAAAGTAAGTTATCTTAACTATTTCACTTTACCCGACATTCTCCTCCCTCATTTAAACTTAATTGTAGACTTTGTTTTTCGACTTTAAGTTTTGAGCTTTGTATTTTGGACGCTCCAAATTTTCAAGGTTAAAATAAAAGTCATATTTGAAAAAAAGTGCATAGATGTTGTTTACATTGATTTCAAAAAGTACTACATGTTTGCTATGCTAAACAAACTGGCTAGTACAAAAGGGAATACTTCAAAACTGGCTTATTGGGAGAAAGCTAAGAGAAGTTGTTTGATGTAATTTTTCTCAATGGACTGAGGTTTTAAGTGGGAATGGAATACACAAGGTTAAGATTTTTTATCATTGTTTATTATATTCATTAATGATACTAGTGAAAGGATTGCTGGAAGCATTAATATTTGTGCCGATGATGTCAAAGTTATAGAGGTTGTTTACAGAGAAGATCAAGTCAAAAAGCTACAAGAGGATTTAGATGAAATTTATAAGTGGGCAGTTAAATGGGGTATGTCGTTCAACGTTTTAAAATGACAAGTGCTTAGTTTTTGTCATAAAAAAAGCATTCAAATTATTATTTACACTGATCTACCTTAAGCAGAGAAGAAATTGTTGTTAATCTGGGCATCTCTTAATCGACCAGGACTTTAAGTTTAGCCAGCAGTACATTGTAGCAAGTAGCAAAGCTAACTGAATGTTAGGCTTCATTATTAATCCTATTTCGTAAAATTGTAATGAAGGTCTACCTTTCTTTGGAAGTTTGGTAAGATCTCATTTGAAGAGTACTGTTCAGTTCTGATCTCCGTGCCTTAAAATTGATATCCATTAATTGGAAAGTGTTCAAAGGAGGGCTACGAGGTAAATTAGTTGACTATCTAATTTAGATTATGATTTCATACTTTGCATGCTTGATATGTGATGTCTTGAGTAATGGATAGTAAGAGGTGATGTGGCTCAGTTTTTAAGTTGATTAAAATGATGGACGTTTATGGGCAAAATTTCAGTACAGATGACAAATCCAGAGGTCATTGTTTTAAGCTTTTCTAATCTCAAGATAGTTTGAAATCATGCAAAATTACTACTAAAACAGGGTTGTTGGCATTTGGAACAATTTACCAAAAGCAGCTGTTACTTTCAGTGGATGAAGAGTTTTAAGAGACTACCTGATCTTCATTCGGAATTTAGAAATTGATTGGCGCCAGGCTAGCTGGGGCCAGAGCCTGGTCGTCACTTTTGTATTTATATTTGTGAAATGTAATTCTTCAAATAATTAAATTAATCCATAAAAATGCAAACAATCCGTCAGATAAAGAAGCAAGAGAACATGAAAAGCTCTATTAAATCATTCCTGACGCCCAATTGAATAAAATTTTAAAACCTCTTATTAAAGTAAACTATCTGACGAAAGAATATAAATACGTGTATCTCTCTAAAAAGTAATAAAAGTTCTATAAAAATGTAAAGTTTGATCATGAGAAGCAAACATGCGGTGGCATGACTGACACTTTTCTGTTTTCACCGATGAAGAGAGTAAAAAAATTGCCCTGCTCCGTTAAAAACGATTATAGTAATTATAATAGCAAAATAACGTTATGGTAGAATCCATGTCAATTCAACAAGGGCTGTAACATGATGGTCTCGGATTTTTTTTTTTTGAATTTAACACATGTTAAAATTCATAAAAAGTTAAGAAATACGTTTTTCACTCCGCTAAAAAAATTCTTGGCCAGAGATACAGGCGGTCCTGTCATGATTTCTCACTTCGGATTTTCGTCAAAATCTTAAAAGTACGTTATTCCAGGAACGGTAGAACATACTTTGTTGCGGTTTGTTTTATTTGAAAGGATATTTTTTCTTGTTTAAAAACATATGCAACACTTTGAAATACGTGCTTTAGTTTTTATTCCACAGTCTTTTGAAAAAAAAAGTTTAAAAAAATGTTTTTGATTTTTCACAAATATGTCAATTTCAAATTTTTTTATTTTTTTACAGGTTATTAGTACCACTGAGCACTACGTTCCCTGAAAAGGAGAGCTTCCACTTTTTCGTTTAACAGATTTTAGAGGCATTTGAAAAAGCGAGGGTTTTTAAGGAACTCTTTATGTAATTGCAGACCTGAAAATTAAAAAAAAAACGTTTCGCAGCAAGTGGCCAGAAAACACTTTTAATTAAGTTATATAGCGAACATTTCATTCTGACTCTCTACTTTATCCAGGACTTTTATTTTTTATGAAAACTAGAACGCGGTCTCCAGCCGATTCGCTGATTTCTCCACGCAACCTTTCAGCGTAGCACCGAAAGAATCGTTAAGCGCAATGCCATCTTGCTCTCACTAAATTTTATATCCGGAATAAAATGGCAACTCAAAATGAAAGTTTCGCTATATGACTGAATTAAGAGTGTTTTTTGGTCACTTGTTGGGTTTTTTTTTTTTTTTTTTTTTTTTTTTTTTTTTTTTTTTTTTTTTGAGCTTTCAGGTCTGCAATTCCGTAAAGAGTTTCTTAAAAACCCTCATTTTTTTTTCAAATGCCTATAAAATCTGTTACACGAAGTAGTGGAAACTCTCCTTTTGGGGGAAAGTAACGCTCAGTAGTACTAATAAACTGCAAAAAAATGAAAAATTTTGAAATTGACATATTTGAGAAACATCAAAAATATTATTTTAATCTTTTTTTTTTTCAAAAGACTGTGGCAAAAAATTGAAGCACATGTTTCAAAATATTGCATATGTTTTTAAACAAGATAAAATATCCTTTTGATTAAAACAAACCGCAACAAAATATGTTCTATCGTTCCAGAGATAATGTACTTTAAAGATTTTGACGAAAATCCCAAGTGAGAAATCATGACAGGACCGCCATCTTTGGCGGTATGTATCTTGGCCCAGGAAGTTTTTTGGGCAAAACAAAAAAAAAAAAACCGTATTTCTTAGTTTTTTATGAATTTTAACATATGTTAAATTCATAAAAATCCGTGACCATCATGCTACAGCCCTTGTTGAATTGACAAGGATTCTGCGTTATATATTCCGTCTTACATTTGAAGAAAAAAACAGCACTTTATTAACAATTATGACGCATTTTCAGAGACTTTAGATTAAGCAGAATTAAAGTAAAAGAAAGAAACTTCCAGCTTTGCGCACGGTAACGTGGTTGTGGAGAGAGTTATTACAAAGTTCCACTAAAATGAAAAAAAAAAATAGGCCAAATGAATGAATTAGACTACGAAAAACAGACTGCAAAATAAATTGAAAGTTGATATCATCCACCAAATAAATGTTTAAATGCCATTAAATTTCATTAAACGTGAGTTCAAATTTAAACTAATCGGCCAGCTCAAATATTTATTTCTAATCTCACGAAGCGATCAGATTGCCATACCCTTGTCCAATTCCTAACCAATCCCATTAATTGTTTCTTCAAAATCATCTCCTTACCTCCAGCGGCATTTTATCGCTATTTATTTTTCTTACTCTATTTTTTGTTAATATAAGTTAAAAGTTTTGGGTGTAGTGTCTAGTATTGTAACAGAACTACTGCTATGTCTTAAGTTTTAACTTTTGTTTTGATTTTAAATATCATTATATCTTACGCCTATAGGTTGATAAGTTTATATACTTTTAAAGAAAATATTTACCTTTTTTCAAATAATAATTACTTCGTAAGCTTACAAAAAGATTTCTATCGAACACTTTTAAAGATTTTTTTCCGATAAAGAAACTATTACTTTATCCAGAATTATAAATTTCGCACTAACGCAAAAATAGGGATTAACTTCGAGTGATTTGAAATAAAACAGCAAAGAAAATCCGATACCGTGTTGAATAAAACCTTTATTTTGCAGAGTACATCTACAAAAGCTATGATTTCGAAAGAAAATGAAAATATTACGAGTACTACCAATATTGATTAATAACGAAGTAACAAGATTCAAATTATGCACTTGAGCATCCGACTTCACTAGATAAGCAGAAATCCATCTGTTTCAAGCACTAAACATATCCTCCAAACGTATCTAAATACCAAGGATATTCAGAACGTTAAGGTTATTTTCAAAGAAAAGCAGCACATGACTTATGACTTCAATCCAGCTTGGCTATTAGCACAGAACGTCGTAAACAGTAGCATAATGTTAGTGCTGAATAAATAATGTCAAATGTTGAAACCACTAGCATTATTACTAATGAGCTGCAAAGCCTGGATGAAACAAAAAGCACATCAGAAGGAAGTATGGATGTACAAACTTCAGATTATTCTTTCAAAACTTTATGCTCAGCTTCGAACAAGCATTTATATGTTAATGCTGCTAATTTCTCTTCACTTAGTGAAATCACTAATATTAGTACTGAATCGGATGAACCTTCTACTTCTAACATGCTAACAGCCCCATGAATTGATGCATTCATCTGCAACAGAAACGAATTTAGAATCAGCTTTCATGGGAAAACGATCAAAACATGCATTGTAGCATGAATCAGCATATTCGAAAGGGAAAAAAATGTATTTCAAAGGAATGAATTTAACTATAAGAATTAAAGAGTTACCAACAGGGCCGACGAGAGGTTATGTCGGCCTAGTCTGAAACTAGGATCGTCGAAACCTGTCCCTTAAAAGCGGCCGGCCATCATCGCTCTGGCACGGCTAGGAATCCGAGTAGTATGAGATTGACAAGTTTCGCGGGGGGAGGGGGGCTTGACGATCAAAATGACAAGAAGCTCACCATGGCTCTCGGCGGCCCTGGTTACTAAGGAAAAGAAAGTAACTAAAGCATTTTGGCAACTCAAATATTAGTGGTTCTTAAGCAATCGAGAAAAATTTAAGCACTCTTCTTCAAGTTCACAACAGATATAGCATATTCAGCATTGTCGGTGTAAGCAATGATTTTAATTTATTGAATAATTCTTTGACAAATACGACTGAAAAATACAATAAAATACGCGTTGCTCTTAAGAAATGTGTCCAAAAACTGGAGCAAAGGAAGTAGAGCGTTGAAAAAAAAAAAAAAAAAACGTGAGCATCCAATGACAAAAACAGCACCAGAATTGAAGAAGCAACATTGTAAACTGTATCAAAGTATGCTAAGCAAATTTGAGATATCAGCAACAGAAAGATTTTCTAATATTAATCGGAATGCTTTGTTCAAGAAACTGAAGCATAGAGGATAAACTCATTTAGAAAGAATGAGAAAAACAACGGGAAAAAGTATTATTGGAACATGAGTGGAAATAAAGAGTACGTTGGAATGAATTGAGGCTTGAGAAAAAGTTTGAATGCTACGAATAAGAGACGAAGCTAAAAAAATTCAAAACCTAAATTGAATTCGTGCAAAGAGACAAAAACGTACCAAGTTGCAATTTCAAATTCTGAAAGTTTTATTTTAGCTGATGTCCCACCCAAATATTTAAGTGATGTTGGATGTGGTTTTTTGTCTAGTAATGATTCAAAACGCGCAAAATATGAGAATGTAAAATCAAAAAAGGAAAAGCTTTTTGAAACTATCAAAGGTATTGCTATGAGTAAGCCGTATTTGGAAATGTTGACGTCGGAGTCAAATATATTGACAATGACAGACAAGCGTATAAAAGTCCCTTTCTCAAAAGATTGATAGAACATCAATATCGATAAAAACTACTCATTAAAGAAAAAGTCATTATTGTAGAAGCTCTGTTACTTATAAATGCAAAATATTGTCATTGGAAACATAAATGATTATGTAAATGAGTGTAGTACATAAAAACAGAGCAATTAATTTAGGACAAAAACAAAATAAAATTAACAAAACCATTTGGTTTTTTCAGTTTTTCGACCGAGCTCTAAAGAAACTAGTATGTTGTGGCCATCACGAAACTTTCTTCTATATTTTTCTTTTTTTTTCTGATCCCTCCCCATGCTTGACGAGGAAGCAATATTCCCAACAAAAACAAAATTACACATGCAAAAACTTGACGACCATCCCAATGTCTGAATTATTGCAAAAGCAAAGCAAAGAGCGAAAATTGAAAGTTATTTTAAAAGCCTTGCTTGAATTAATTACAAATATTTTATTTGTTAACAAACATAAGATGGCAACAGTTAAAAAATCTTTAAATCATTGAGATAATATTTCCGATCATTTCCATACAATTAAAATCACGAGGAATAAGCAGACGATAATCTATTACGATTTATCTTTCTTATTGTTGCATTAACAAAGCTATTTTTATTCGCTAAAAAATAATCATAATAAAAATAAATCAGCACCTCTTGGCGCGATTGGCGCCAAAATCGAACCAAAGCATGTTTACATATGGATTCACATATGTTCCAAATTTCAACCAGAACGTAGCATTACTTCTTGAGATAGGGCACTCAAAATGGAAAAAAAAGAACGGGTGATTGCGCTACCCCCTTTTTAGCTGTTGACACAAAAATAAAATCAGTTCTTATACCCACTAAGGGCTACTTGCCGATAAATTTTTCTTTCATTCCGTTCATTATTTCTTGAGATACAGCAGTCACAATTGAAGACAAAAAACGTTCTATAGCTCACCCCCCGTTTGAGTTATTGACACCAAAATTGAATCAGCACCTGTTTCTGTTAATGGCAACATATGGACCAAATTTTGTTTGATTCCGCCAGTAACTTCCTGAGGAATAGCAAGCACGCGTAACTCGAAAAACGTCCCATTGCTCCACCCCCCTTGGAGGAATTCGCGCCAAAAACTAATGGGCACAAGTTCACATAGGGGCACATATGTGTACTAAATTTCGTTCGATTTCATGCGGTAGTTTTTGTTGTAGAGCGGCCACAAAAAACTGGTCACACACAGACGTGACACACATGCATACACACACACATACATACACACACACACACACACACACACAGACAGACAGACAGTTTCCAAAAATGGTCGAAATGGACTCAGCACACCTCAAAACGTTCGAATCCGTCAAAATTCGAAATTCGAAAATTTGCACGAATCCAATACTTTCTTCTATATATTAGATATAGAAGAAAGTAAAAATAGGAAACTACTGCACAGATCGAAGACGAAAAAAACAGTTCTTTTAGCTGAAATGTCCGTTGAAAATAGATAAAGACAGAATTTTTCCGAAATGAAAATTAAAGTCATAATCAAGTCATGCCTCCTATGAATTCTACAGAAAAAATACTGAGTTTATCAATATTTAAAACCAAACGAGCTGCTTTTACGTTCACGAAACCAAAACCCACGCAAAAGAAGCAAAAGAAACATGGTCAGTTACACACATCTCCTAATTAAAGAAAAGTGGAAGAAATCATTGTACGTTTGTAGACGGTACAATGGTCTAAGAAGAAAAAGAAAACGTTTGTAAATCCTTCCACGTATCACAGAAAAGGAAAAGAAAATTTCATGAAATAAGGAACACGAGTTCCAAAAATAAAAATTTAATAAAAACAGAGGAGAACAAAAGTTTCAAGACGAATTTTGTACTACCTGTTAGTCTTCGGAACTGGTCGAATCCAGAATCTTGAAAGGATAAAATGCTGTGTTGTAACCGAAAAGAAACCCGGTAAAACAAAAAGTTTCCAGAATATTATTCCAAAAAACTTAAGGAAAACGAAAAATTCACATGATCTTGGAAATCGGACAGTTGAGATCTTTGGTATGTGACCAGATTTCGGATTTCACGGTTTCCATGTAAATCGTATTAAATCAGAAAATAGAAAATAAGCATTAAGTAATTTAGTTTCAGTCATGAAGAAAACTTTTTAAACAAGAAAAAACTACAAAACTGAAAAACTAAATACTTTGATACTACAGAAATATTAACCGATGAATAACTTAGAAGGGTAAATTTCTTAGTGGTTTTCACTATGTATGTTTTTTAACTTTCATGGTTTTTTTCAAAAAATTGTCCTTTTTCAAATCTTTAAACCTAAAAGACTATCTTTGATTTCTCTTATTGTATTTTAACCCAACACGTAAGTTAAGATCGTATTTTCCTCAGACATATTCTCGTTTAATAAGGAAACCAATAATTTTCTAACTTTTGTAATTTTAACTTCCTGTTTGTGTTATGATTAAGTACTAGATTTTTAAACTGTAAATACAGAGTCCAAATCAAGTTAAAAAAAAAAGAGCTGATGTGTGCATCACATGACTTCGTTTTACACCAATTTATTGTTATTTCCCCATTATTGCAATTTTATTGTGATTCAATAGTTAACTTTTTAAATATCACCAACAGTGGCCAAATTGAAACCAGAGGAAAAAAAAAAAGAATCGTGAAATTTTTCGCCAAGTTGGCAACAAAACTTTGCGCCCGAAAGATTAGCGATATATCGCCAAGTGTCCGTCAAATTATAACAGCACTTGAGTTAGCATCGATATCAACAATGATTTCCCCCCAAAATGGTGCAAAAGACCCCTTTAGATTCAACCAAACGGGGAGGTGCACAACTAGACCCCACTAGGAGTCTACGTACCAAATTTCAACTTTCTAGGACATACCGTTCTTGATTTATGCGACATACATACGTACATACAGACGTGACTAGAAAACGCGTTGTAATTAACTAGGGGATCGTCAAAATGGATATTTCGGGTGTACGTTGCTAGGCATATATCCACGTTTGGTCGGGCCGAAAAAAAAAACTCAACATTCATTCGGGGGTTGGCAAAATGGAAATTATGGCCAATTTTTGAGTGAAATTTTTTACATCAATCTACATAGCTTCTTTGTTTTTCAAATTCCGAATACAAAAATTAAAAAATATCTTGTCTTTGACAATTTTTCGCATGCTATATTTAGCTGTAACGATCACTAAAGGAATGCTCAGTACGTTAAGTCATACATAGAAGTCACGAGGAGTTAAAAATAGCCTCTCTTAGCAAGCTTTTAATTATCTGAAGTCAAAAATAACGTCTCCAAACAAGTATTAAGTGTCTGAAAGAAAAGCGTACAGGCTACGCAAAGTACATTTTAATTTAGCCTTTCCTTGGAAATTAAACGGGTTTTGAATACTTAATAAACTAATAAACACATCAAAAAAAATGTAGCAAGGATTTTCGTGCGATCAAGTGCAGAAGAGTTACGTTGCTAGGGGAAATTATAAATTTCGCTATAATAAACCATTGATTTTTTTTTATTTGCCAAAATGTGACTGCTTATGTTTCATTGATGCTTGAATGGTTATTATAGTTGTCATTCTAGAGTTTTGAGCGAACAAGAAAGAGGAATTATTTTGCACATTATTAAACTGAAGTTCAAAGAAAAAAAATCTGCTAGCAATTTTGAAGTTTTTAAGAATCTTTTCTATGCGCAGCTTTAATAATGAAATTCGTACTAAGAGCTTGATACAGTTTGCGCTTTATGTTTCAAGAAGTGAAACACTGCTTAATACTTTCAGAATAATGTCGATATTACAAGGTATGATTTAGAAACTTTTCGCTTATCATATTTACCTTCAGTCGGTCTTACATGTTTATATAACATATTTTATGTATACGCCCAACTTGTATGTACATACCCTACTTTAAAGTGCTATACGTCCCTGTTCCCTGAATAATGGGAAATCCTCTGCATTTCATATAGGGTAGGACACAAGCGAAGCAAATGTATGTGATTTTACTATTTTCACCACCAAATATACTTTTGTTTTGCTTTAGTTCGTTTTATACATTTAATTTCTTATTTATTTTATTTTTTTATTTATTTGTTTGCCTAAAATAAATTTTCCCGTTTTCCTTTTCTTCCTTAAATTAGTTCTCCAGGTATTAAGATAGGCATTGCATCTCGGATGCAATGCACATTGTGAAATTACTGATTTTAGGGGTTTTTTAAAGAGGGCAACTTAAAAATAGTGCCCGAATGTACTTTATGCTTGATAGGTGTTGTTAAAAAAATTATTAAATTATCTAAAAACAGTTTTAAAGAATGCCATTCTTTCTAACACGAGCAGCATACTCTACCCATTGTTTTTCTCCTGCATCAATTTGTCTAGTTAAGCTAGAAGTTTCCACTAATTGTATAAAGCATAATTGAGGAAAAGAGAAGCGAAGGGATGCAAGTGGACTATTTTAAGTTTCGAGTAAAACGCGTTTAAGGATCAGCTCCTGAGTAGACTTTTATTGAATTCTTTTTCTAAATCATGCTAAACAGCATCACCTATCATTGCTATAAGCACAATCTACTGCCCCGAGACAGAGGAGAGGTTCTTCTACCATGTGTACCGGTTGTCTCCAAGTTTTTAGTCTTGCCACTTGCATCCCTTTGCTTCTCACTACCTCAATTATAAAAAAAAACTTTCTACATTATTAATTTAGGGTACTTGAACCCTTTATATTTGTATCAGCCAAAACATTGAATAAATTTTCTTTAAAAAATCAAAGCTTGCAAAACTAGAACTAAGTAGTAACAACGAATTCAGTAGAAGAATGGTGTGATTTATACTAGCCGAATTTGAAGGACTGGCTCGGTCGATGATATTTACTGACGCAAGAGCTATAGCAGACTACGGAGTGCCAGTTTACTGTTTAAATTTAGAAGACGGTGAAAAATCGAAATAGAAAAAAAAAAGGGGGGGGGTTCTGAGAAGAATAAAAATGGAGTTTTAAGCTAAGTTACTGAGAAAGTAATATTTTCGTTTTAAATTTAGGGAAAAACGAAGATCAAGACGGAACGAATACAAGATCACGAACATTAATTTGGGGGACAGTTAACCAAAATCCTACTGAAATAGGAGAAGGATGTACATGAAGAAATTATGAGTCCACGTATCAAAGAAATTAAGCCATTTTTGTTGTAACACTTTATAACACACATTTGTCTTATTCGTGCCTCAAATTTTAATGACTTGAGATATAGCTAAAAATGCGTGAAACGTTTTGTAACTTTGACACAAAAAACGCCATTCAAAGGGAAAAGTGCTCTCTTCTTTTTAGAATGTCATTGAACAAAAATAGAAGCTGTTTGCAACTTTTTTTCTTTACAAAATCATAATATCATTATTTATAAATACATTTAACTTATCCGTTAAACGTATGATGCATGAGAAGCGTATGAAATGGACTCTTTAAAAAAAAAAACCATCTCAAAAACTCTTTAGGAGCAAATTTAGTCTCAAATTAAGATCTTCTCTATTTGTTTTCAAATATTTTTTACGCCCTAGCATTACATCTCATATTAGTGACGAATGAAGCTGAACAATATAAATGCATAGCTGTACATCTTCGTGTTAAAAATTATATATTGTATGTCAGAAAAATTTCAATTATTTCAGTTTTTTATTCAAGTTTTATTCTTTAATTATTATCTCTGAAATGTATTAACTTATATATATTACGTTAAATTCTCACAAGTAAAGGTACTTGAAGTACATAAAATTTTGAAGCTTTATAAGACGTAATTAAATTATTAGATATTAATCTTCTGTTTCTGTTATGAAAAATGTACGTATACTCACCATTTTTCAGAATAATGCTTGTAGTCGAAGTTGCTCTTCGTAGTTGTACTAAGATCTAAGGCATCGACGTTCCTGGTCTTCGTCGTAGTCGTCGTTTTCGAATATCTTTTGTAGTCATCGAGATAATCGTAGCTATACAAATCATCGGCGGTTCTGTACGTATAGCTGGAAAATGGACTGGACTTGTAGTAATAAGTGTGGTAAGGTGTGCTATATATGTGCGTGGTAAGAGGCACCCAGTGTTCTGTTATGGTTGTCTTCTTAGTCGTTGTCTTCGCTCCGTTGTCGATATCACTGTAGATCTTTGTTGGTAAGGTTTTGTATTCGAAATCTAAATCTCTCAACTTGGACGACGGGAGACCAATGTCATCAACGTAGTCCCCAGGCAATGTCTTGGGAACTCGCTTCCTGGGTTCGGGGGATGTTGCCCTCAAGTGATCATAGTATCCTGGACCATATCCTGTAACAACTGGCTCGTACAGGTTCTGGGTCGTGGATCTTGGTCCGGTGGTTTTTGGCATTGAGCCTCGGTCAGCTGGGGGCGTGCCGCCGTGTAAGTGAGAACCGGTAAAAGTGTGAAGTCCCAAATCTCTTCTATCGGACCTGAGATTGGTTTTGGCAAGAGTATTGCGATAATTCCTCTCAATATCACCAGGCGCGTGCATCAGAGATGAACCGTATCGTTGATTATCGGCGTACATTGCGGTAATAGGTCTGTGAAGGACCATACTGTTGACGTTCGTTATCTAGCTGAATTTATTGTTCAGGCTAAATTCGTTAGAGGTCACTAGGAGGTGCTACCTTCGACTCAGGCGGCTAGAGAACAGGGTGGATCTGACACAAATGAGATAAAACTGCTCTGTGGTGTCTTCCAATCGGATCTTCCCACGCATCAAAACCCCCGTTTTGTGGTAGTTTATTTTCAGAGAGGTAATGCCCTTGAGATCTTGATTTTTTTCCCCTCCTTTCGTTGCATTTCTTGGAGAATTGCCGAATTCTCGAGAGACAGCGTTGCTTCTCCAGCTGCTAACCGTTCGTCAGCTCCTAAAATCGGATTAAACCGAATACCGATTCCCCCTCAACCATATCTCGCTCAAGGTCTGCCCGCCGGCTTCGCTGAGGTTTATAATGACATTCTTATTGTCTTCTTCGCTCAATGAGTAAGTGAATGTTGCTGTTTTTAGATGTGGCGGCTGTAAATGTGGTGTGAAATGCGCTGCGCTGAGAATTTTGATTAATGAGTCAACTCCTACGATTACTTTCGAGATACGTTACCTGTTAAAAATTTCTGATGAAACGATTCATAAAAACACTTCTCATGACACTCGAGATAAAAATCAACAGCATTTCAACTCGTTTATTGAACTCCAAGCTCACTAATAATATGGGTTACTTTCATACATTTGAAAGTAAATTTTCTTTTGTTTTTCTAAACATGATATAGTCGCCTCAGAACAATAGCAGTATATATTACAGTTATTTCTGGGATTCGATGTCTTACTGTTGCTCTGAGTCGACGATACTGTTTTCGAAATAAAAATCTTGATTTCTATGAGATACGTTATTATATTAAGGCAAAGAGTTTTTAAACTACCAGAATATGAACTCAAACTTAAACTTTACACTAACGAACATATTGTCTCATAGAAACTTTTCAAGAAAATTCTCGGAATGTCACTTTTGAAAGGGCATAGAATTTTACAAATGTAGAAAGATTTTATAATTATTTATTTATTTATTTATTTATTGTTTTTTTCGGCAACGAAACTGGATGCTTATATATATATAAAAGCTGATGATCGAGTAACGCGAGTGTTTCAACAATGAAACTCGCACCACGGCATGACAATTTAATAATTTGTTTTGGTAATGTTTAAAATGCAGGTAAAGACTTTATTGTGACAAGGCTGAACTCGGTCCGGTAACTTAACTGTTTTACTGGTAAGACTGTGTCATTTCAGGGGAATGAAGAAACGAAAAAATGGTCAACAATGAGCGCTACGTACTGGAGTTTAAGGTTAATCAACTGGAGTTAGGATTACTATTTCAACTATCAAAATATCACCAAACAGGCAGTGGCTTCTTTCCAATTTAATAGCAATTTTCACATTTTCACCCGTCATACCTTGACAGGCGACTTTCTAGTTGAAAAATAATGACAACAAAAAATGAACAAAGACAAATTATTTTCATCACTTTTTCTTTATCAGGAACCTTTTTATTGAAAATAACTTCTTTCTATTTCATCATAACGAATAGGGATGCAATGAACACGTTAGTTTTTATGATCAAATCAACATTTCACGTGTAGCAACAATGGTTTTACAGTCTGCTTTTCTTTTTTGTCAAAACTGGAATCTTGGAAAATCATGGATATGGTTGAAATTGCAAGTGTTTTGCGTGAATGCACTGGTGTATTTTCAGGTGTTTTGAAACTCTAATGCATGAGTTCATAATCTCTTGATCAGCAAACACTTTTTCAACTTGCAATTGATCGATATTGTTCACAGAATAATCTCTTTTTTTCCCTTTTTTAGTGCAATTTAAGGTTAAAAGAATAGTAGTTTAATTCTGCTCTTTAATGCTGTTTTGAAGTTACTTTTTTTCGAATTAATTTTTATTTGCTTTTTAGAATAAACTAGAAAAACCGTTAAAATAAACTAGTGCACTGTGTAGTTTTATTTTAAAATTGTAAAAGGAAACTAGAAAATCGCCCGTTATGGTATGACGGGTGAAAATTGCTTCTACATTTGAACGAAGCAAATGAATGTTTGGTGATATTTTGAAAGTTGAAATTTTAACCCTGACTCCAGTGGATTAAACTTCAACACCAGTTAGATAGCGTTCATTGTTAACTACTTTTTGGTTTTTTCATTCTCCTAAAATTAGTCTTACCTATACAACAGTTAAGTTACCGGATCCAGTTCAGCGTTGTCAAAATAAAGCATTTCCCTGAATGGCAAACATTACCAAAAAATACTACCAAATTCTTATGATGTGGAGCGAGTTTCATTGTTGATGACGCCAGGAGCGCTACTCAATCAGTGAATTCACTATTATATATATATATGAGAATAGAACACTATTTTAGATTTTAAAGTCTTGGACTAGTACTGTTTTTAAAATAAGTTGTGTGGTTCACAATTCACTCAGAATGAACTAAATCTTCAATGTTTAGCTCAAATTTAACTATTAGTCCGGTTAATTTAGACATAAAAATAGTGATCAAATGGCAAAAATTCCAACAGAGACAAATTTTTGTAGACACGTTGACTTTACCATCACAAATAAAGTGCCAAAAGTCCCCATCGATCCCATGTGAGCTAAAAAAAGGTATTCGGGGTCCAAGGTCAAAATTTTAAGTTTTTTGGATTTTTCTCGAAAACGGAAAGTTTTATCGAAAAGTACCTCAGACCAAAGTTGTAGGTCTCAAAATTCTCTATAAAACTGATCCGTTGATTTTTTCTCTAAGACCAAGACTTTAATGAGTTTATTTTTGCTTTAGGGTATCCAAAATAGAAAAATATGGGAATTAATTGGGCACCCTATTCTCCTGACTTGGACCCCTGATATTCATTTTTGTTGAGGATATCAAAAACAAAGTTTACGCCAGAAACCCCAAGAGCATTGAAGATCTGAAAGCTGCAATTCAGACTGTTATTGAAAGCATTGAAACTTCGACCCTTCAGTGAGTGATGCAGAATTTCTCTATTCGTTTGCGCCATATTATGGCTGGAGATTAAAGACACTTCGAACATGCAACGAACACGTTCCCATGTATTGTACTTTGTTTTAAAATTAAAATAAAATTTTTCGAATCAGAAGTTTTTAAGAAATTATTTTTTAACATCAGCGCGTTAATAATTGGTCACCCTGTCGTTACTTTACCTGTTATTTAAATGGAACCAGAAAACATCCCAATCTTTACATAATTTGTCTTTTTTCTAAGTAGAGCATTCATTCAAGCACTTTTGAATGAAATCAGCACATTAGTGTTTTCATGGTAATGGCCGTTATTTTTGAAACACCCTGAATATATATACTATTGCAGTAAAAGACCGAAGTTGGTGGATATCGACCTTTACCGGTGATTCATCGGAAATTTTCGTTCTTTCGTCGATGCCTTTGGTATGTGAATTACTCGGCTAATGTCCACATTTACCAGATTTCCGTCTTTCACAGTAAAATTATCGACAAAAATGTAAACTCTTAGGAGCCAGAGAAAAAAATAGGCATCAGACGAATGATTTCTCAGAGTTTATAGGAAAATTCAGTGTAACCTTGCTTCTGAAAGAGCTATAGTTGGGGCAAACCTAACCTGGCAGCATTGTGAAGCTACGTAGATCCTGATCACAGTATTAGAAATGAGCCAGGTTAAGTTTGCCCCAACTGTGGTCACCAAGGTATTATCAACCTTAGTCGCCTGGGCGACATGATGAACGGGATTCGTCGAACCACCTTTTTCTAAAAAAAAAACATTACGATAAAAAGGAGTAAGATGAAAAAACAAAATTATGGAATTTCACATAACATGGATGATTTTTACCTTAGTTGTAATAAAAAAGATATTCTTTGTGACTTACGTTACTTCTGTAACAGAAGATTAGATTAATTTTTTGGTTTTGTTTTAAGCTTTTACGGTTAAGCTGTGACAAAGTATCTTTAACTAGGTCAATGAATATAAAATTACTGAATCGGAGAAAAGTATACTTGAAAGAAAGGAAGATAAAAAAAAATCATGATGTGAAAATTATTTAGGCACATGGTTTCGACTAAGGTAATTATTTTAAAATGAAAACGCTGTTACCAACAAAAAATTTTTACTTCACATTTTAAGACTGGAAATAAATTTAACATCTGGGCTAAAGACATCTTTCTTTCGACTACGGTGCTAGTTTTCTTGGATTAGTTCAAAATATTCCGTGATAATAACAAATAACTGTGTTCATATTCAGATTATTGAATTGCTTTGAGGTTCGAACTAACTCTTGAAAAAAATCCTTATTTTGTCAGGCTATCCAATCTGCAGACGCTTTCTGGGTGGTTTGAAGTCCAAGTTAGAAAAGGCTTCCTTATTTTAGTTTTGTCTAGCTACATGGTCAACTCAACGGTATGTCAAGCGTTGGGTCTTCCACCATGTCACATACCCAGCTTGGCTTGTAGTTCGTGTAAGTCAGCGATAATTCAATCATAAATTTTGTTCTCTACTAGTTATAGTATTTATTATGGATAATCGCCACTTCTTTAATTCTTTCAAAAAATTTCAAAGATTAAAAAAAATATTTTAAAGCTTCTGTTTGTTTCTCTTTGAATAACATAATAGAAACCTAAAACAACTTCTAAAACAACAGATTGAAGCTATTCAATCCAAAAGTACTCCGAGTGTAAAATTTTATTCACAGTTTGGTTGTTAGCCAAGTATAATATGAAGTTTATGCAGAGGGGGATTTTAAAACCATTTTGGAACTCATTTTGGAATTATTTGCATCTTTTAACACAAAACTTCTTTTCCGTAACATTAATGGATAAAATACCGTAATGAAAGAGCGCTTTGGTTTTTAACAGCTTGGATGTTAATTTTCCTCTTATTAGATTTATTAAGGATTACTGCTTTTTAAATTTATGCTCATATTTACAAGAAGAATTTTTTTAATGTTCGGTATGTGGTTTTTGGGGTTTCTTTGTATTTCTGTCTCAAGGAATGTGTTTTAATTGACTGTTTAAATAATATTCCAGTGACTCTTAACATTATTAAATAATCTTCTGTTCAAACTAACTTTAAAATGCATGACTTAATTGATATGAATTTTAATTACTAGCTCATTTTGCTTTTTCTCTTCTTTTTTTTTCGTCTCTTCTTCTTTTTTTTTCAGCAATCACGATTGCTTATTGCTTTTATTTGACCGTCCTTGATGTCCGGTTCCTTTTTCAGAATGGACCAGGGGCCTCTGCAGCACCGCCTCCACCGGAGGACGGAGCTGCTCCTCTGGTCCTAGCCTCCACTAGCAGCACTCTTCACCGGAATCCCCTCCTCCTAGGCGGTGGCGTCCATGTCCTGCATACACGCACTCCTACATACACACACGTCTGCACACAAACAAGTCCTTACACACATACACACACGTAACCGCCCAGGAGGAGGGGCAGGCTTGGTAGGACATGAGCCGTTTCTAGAAACAATAGCCTCCAATGAGTAGGGTCCTGTCGCAACTCGTGATTGCGAAAAACATAATTCGAATTCAAAGTGTCGGAATTCAAATTAGATACACACACACACACACACACACACACACACACACACACATATATATATATATATATATATATATATATATATATATATATATATATATATATATATATATATATATATATCTGTTTTTTCTCGCGGCCTTGAAAAATCTTCATAGAGTGTATGGTTTGTCCCTTCAGTCATACTCAAAGGATAAAAATCGCCCTCAGATATTAAGTGTAAGAAACTAACTACCCATCTAGAACAAACTTGAAATCCCGTTGCAACATCCCCCATATGAAAAAGAATAAAACAATCGAAAGGATATCGTTTTTTAAAATGATAAAAGTAAAAACAGTTCCTGAATCAGCGAAAATCACCCCCCTTCCCCTCCCGATGTAAAGTAAACACATTCTTCAACTAAAAGACTAAACACTCTATAAAAACCAAAAACAATTCTTTACAATTTAAAATATTTCGCCAAATAAACAAAAAATACAATAAATTACATTAACAGTAGCTTTTAAATGTAAAAAAATATTCACGTAACTCTCTTGTCTATGGCAAAAGTCGCCAAGCCACCACGTTACTGTCATCCAGTCGATCATAAAGCGAAGCGAACTCCGACCGATTAGCGGTCCGATCTTTTGAACGAAAACTTTTAAATCCCGCTCTCTCGCCGAGCATTTGTCTGACTTGCTACCTTTCCTTGCGTACTTGGATGATCTTCACATATTGCTTAATTTGTTCTTTCCACCAAAGATAAAAATCTTCCACTGCACTGATCTTTTGTGTACAGAGCTACCTGTTGGACTAAAATAAAATTTGCTTCGTCTTTAAATCCCACTATCTTTTCCTTTCATAATGTACTGATTAGTTTGATAATCCTAAAAGTGTTCTTACCATTGGTGCTGAAACTCAGATGGATTTGAGCCGCGAAATAAATGTAGTACGATAGTAGTAGGTACGATACTTTTTGATCATTTGGTTAGGAAAACCTAAAGCACCGATCCGGCCACGTGATTCAACTACGACGAAATAAGACACGTTTACCCGATTTGTTCTAGTACTTAATTTAAAATATATTACGGGATCTAAAATCGTTGCTTTCAAGAGAAATGAAGGCTTTTCTTTCTCTCTCTCTCTACGTTTCATCTATTCTCAATTAACATGTATCACGGTAGGAAATTTCATTACAAAAAGTAGAGCTGGCTTTCTTATTGTCCTTTGGCAACGGGTTAAATATTTATATCAGTTCTCGCTCAACAATAGGTTAAAATAAATATTAATCAATTGGGAAATATAACCATCCAATGTTTTAATTAATTAATAAATTTCAAAAAATGTTTTCCATTCGATCTATCGCGCTTCGAAACCATGCTTGCCACAATTTAATTACACACAAAAAAATTGATCAAAATCGGTCTTGCCGTTTAAAAGCCTTATGGTGACAAACGTCCGCACAGAAGATTTTTATAATAAGATATATATCTTTTTTTTTGCGAAGTTTCTCAGAAGAAAAAATCTGATAAACACTGTTGCAAGTGTTAATTTTTTTAAAATCTGATGGCTTTAAATTCATTTCGATCATTATACTTGGCAAACAGACATTTAAAAATATGTTTTAAATTCCAAATTGTATTCGTTATCATTTCCGCTAAAGCACGTACTGCAATAGGTCTGAAAAACACTCTAATTGTAAAACTATAAAGTTGGTGTTTAAAAACTGGGGCTAACTTTTTTCGCAACTGTGCAAATTCGACGTAGAAATATCAGTCGTTTGTCGACGTTTATTTCCAGTCAAATCGATTCCAATAACTTTCATTAAAAAGTCGTTCTGTTGCTATGGACACACTGATTATATTTTTACTGTAATCTGTCTTGTTAAGTTCGAAGTTCAGAGTTTTAAAAAAGTCTTAAATGTACCATTTCTCATCCATTCTCTCCATGTTTGATCATGTATTCGCTAACGACAATTATTTCTATGAATAAAATTACCAAAAATTGTGTAGTCATGTAATGTCATTTACCTCGATTTGATAGTTTGCTAGCACATTTTTGGAAATTTTTAACATTATGACGGATTAAATGCGTAAGGAAATCTCCAAAATGGTATGTAGTAGTTTTATATTTTTCTGTGAAATAGTTATTTTTAATGTAAGAAATGTAGATCCATCCCAAGAAGCTTGCGCTATAAAAGTATTTCCAGACAAAATAAATGATGTTGTCCCCAAAGATACTGATGCAATATTCCTAATGATTAAGTAATGCCGCTTTGCCTGTTCTTAAGTTCTTGGTTGTATTTAAAGTTTCTTGGATATTTTGATTCTGTAAGACTAGACGCATTCGAAGAAACCGTGTGTTTTCAAATTGAACATTTTTTCCTTGCGCTTAGCAAATCTTTCTTATGTGTTTTCTTAAATTTTGTCGTTTCTTTATACATGTATATAGTGATCAAACTATGATAAATTGAAGTAAAACTAAAGCAACATAAATTGACTGCAAAAATAAATACACAGAATTTTTCTAATTTGAATCATTTTTTATCCTGTTTCAAAATCTCGATATTTATGCAACACAAAAGCGTCATTTTTAAAAGAATAACCTTTACGGAAAATGATATAATCCAGTTTTAAACCTAGAATGTACACTCGCATTTTATTGCACTGACCATAAATTTTTCTACCATATTGCTTAAAATTTTGAGGTCCTTTTTCTTTCACAAAATACAGAAGAGTTGGGAAGGATGGGACAGCTGCATTTTTCCGAAATGAAATATGGTAAAAAACTGTAAAAAAATATTTACAGCTTGTTCATTAGAGATAGGTCCAGTATTTTAGATGTAGCAGACAAGAATAGAGCAAGAGTCTAAAACGACTGTATCTGCAAGTCAAGCTATAAATGTACTTTCACATTTTATTTCATCACAAGGGTAGTTATCTCATTCTTCCCGCCAACGTGCCATTTTCAAATCTAGGTATTCCGTACTTATAACCGAGGCAACCTCTCAGTTATATTAATATCTTGTCCATCATTGGCACCAAATTGTATCGTTTAGTGCATTTTACTCATTGAATACGCCCACATTATATAATACTCAATGAGCTATATAGTAAACTGAAATGCGGTATGAGCGCTCCGTAGTTTAGCAAACACATGCAGCATAGAATTGGACCACAATTAATTTGCAATAAAATTAAATTGGAATTTAATTATATTGCTATTAAAGTCTACGGATGAAACATTTTCCAAAAAAGGCCATTTTTTAGTTTTGGTTCCTTGAGGATTTTCTGTTCTTCCATTGGAACGTGTAGGAAATAACTACTGCAAGCCGAAAACATCCTGCAACTTTCTTATGTGTTGAGAGATGTAAAATACTAAACTTTTTTCTAAACATTTCATTGAGGTGTCTGTTGTGAAGGAATGCCACAAAACACTGGGAGTTAACTTTAAAATAATTGCATAAAATTATTTTTAAGAAGTTTTTTATTATTATTATTATTATTATTTCATTATACTGACATGAACGAAATAAATGTGAGAATTGATTTTTTATTCGCTTAGAAACACTTTTTGCTTATTTGGAAGTAACAGTGAGAACAAGTAAGGGCATGACACATTAGTATTTTACAGTTACACAAAATAGGTAAGAAAATTAAACATTGAAATTTTACCATTAATACTTGTTAAAGTTTATACTGAAACTTAGTTAAGACACTAAAATATATATAAGCCATAACACAATAGGAAATTATCATGAAAACATGAAAATGACTTCTTCTGTAAGAATGACAAGTATTACTACCTTTTCTGTACTTACTGAACAATTCAAGATGACATTTTTATAAATGATAAAATTTGCTAAACTTCTACGAAGGATGTCAAGGTTTTATTTTTCAAGTAGTGATAAATAAACCTAAGTTTTATCCTAGAAAAACTAGAGGAATTTACAAATATTTAATATTTTGATCATTTTGCCGTTTATCAAAACTGAACATTAATGTTAAAAAAATTGGCATTTTCAGCAAGTGCTGTTACACTTAGGAGCGATACTTTGAACACTTTCAATTTCTTTTTAGAATACCATAGTTAGCCTCGAGTCAGAAAAAATATTACAACTTTAAAGTTATCTATTTTAAAGATTGATTTAAATCATGAAAATACATAGCCGCCGTTGCAATATTTAAAGAAAATATTCGCTTTGAACAGGACAATCTTTTGTGACACTTTTTGGAAATAAATTCGAATTAAACAGTGTTCATTTTGTTTTACAAATGATTGTGGAGCTACGTTTAAGATTTCAGTTTTCATTATTCATCGTATATTATTTTGTTTTAGTAGCTCTTTTCAAATGAGATTACTTCAATTTATGCATAAATTGGACGGTTTTATTTCAGTTAAAAATAGTAGTCTGTGTTTAAACAAGACATACAAAAACTAAATAAATAAATTAATTGATTGATTAAGTAAGATAAATAGTTTTCGTTGAAAATTGTACCGTACATTCGCTTCTGTACCGAACTGTACCAAATTCTTTTCTTAAATTACTTAAAAAACTAAAATGAATAAATAAACCACACTTAAAAATAACGTTTGCATTGAAAGAAGATCCAAATATGAGTTTTTTATGAAATAATTTCAGGCATTACTTACGCATCATTGTCATGGTAAGGCTAACAAAAGTATGCAATTTTCTCATAGTGTGAAGTGAATATTGGGTAAATCTTGCTTGATATAATGCTTCTCGGTATATTTTTAAGCACAATACGATGTATATATCAATGAAAAATCTCATACGTTCCGAAATCAAATACACCAATTCAAAGACCAAATACCTAAAATTGATAATCATACTCCGGCTCAGTCTGCTCTCAAATTTCTCTATTTGTAACAACTCCACTCATATTTTTATAGTGTTATAGAAATGCTTCGGCACAAAACTTAAGAAAAACTCATGAATTATTCTATAATTATCCATAATTAAGAAATAGTAATTCTTAAAAATCATTAATTATTTACTTTGCCTGATCAAAAGTTATTCTGCCACTTTGGGTTTTTTCGAGCAGTGTGTGAAATGTGATGTAAGAAAATTGTTTTAATAAGTGTAATGGAACTTTGAACCATAAAACAAAATTTCTAAACTTTTAGAAACTAAAGTAAACACACCAGCAGTGGCCAGTGCTTAGTATTGCTTCAGAAGTGGGCACTTTAAGGTTTGTATTTGAAAAAATTGGAGTCCAGGTTTCCCAATGGATTTTAAAATGCAGAGGTAATACTGGTAATACCTCCTGCACGTTTGATTCACTTTTGAATCCATTGGGAAATATGCAATCCTTGTTTTTCAAATATAAACCTTGAAGTGTGACCACTACAGGTGCGTTTACCTTAGCATTACAAGGTTTCTAAAACTCATTATTTTGTATAGAACAGGTGTTCCCAGATTTTCCCTATTCGCGGAATCCTTTGGAGGATTAGAATTTCCTTATTAGACCCTAGTCCAACCACATTGTACTTACTACATATAGAGTAAACCCTCATTAGTCCGTATCCTATTGAACCGGACTTCACTTAATCCGGACAGCCATTTAGATGTACTTTATAAATAAAACGCGAGTTAGAACAAAAGTGTATTTTTGAAGACCGTAGTTTGCATTTTTTAAGTTTTCTCTAGTGCTGTTTAATATTTTTTAATCTTGAACTCAAAATACATTTTTTACTGTGTAGAGTAGTTTGCTTATGTACCTCGGCTCAATTTATGATATTTTGTTTATTCCATACTTTAATTAATTTGGATTACCTGGGTCCCCTATTAGTCCGTATTAAAAAGAATTTAATGTATATTGATACCTTGGACACTTCGCGGCACCCCTCGCTTCTTCATGCAGCATACCAGGGTGCTGCGGCTCACAGTTTGGGAACCACTACAGAATATTACATTGCGGGACGAGGCATTTCTACAACTTCAGAATTCAAGAGTTGTTTCTAAGCAGTAACTACAGAAATATTGGATTATATAGTTATCTGTGAACAGAAAAGTCAACTTTCTTTGTAAAATAGAAAGTAGAAACTGCTCTAAAAGCGTTGCACCTAGACTGTTGCGTTTGTGCTTTTTACAGATTCATTTGAAGTAAAATATGCTAAAATATAAGAAGTGGTGACCACATGGTTCTAAATCATAAGTTAAACCTAAATGACTGCACTTCCAGAGGTTTTGAAACATGTGTTTCTAGCTTTAAAATAGAACGAATATGTCTCGAATATGTTGTAGAGGAATGTGGGGCAAAGTGAAATAGTTAAAATAGCTTACCTTTTTCAAAATGAATAAATCGGAAATTAGATCTAAAAATTGCAGTAATAATTTTTCATTTTTGACAGTAATTTTTGTACCTTAAAAAAATGGAAAATTCTCACTTTAAAAAAACACAGGGGAAAAGAGAAAATGAAATATTTTTTCTAATGAAATATTTTCTATTTTATTATTAAGAACTTTTATCATCAAAGGAATGTAGAAATGAACGAACTAATGAATAAATAAGTAAATTAATAAATGCAGGAATGTAAATAAGTTAATAAATGAAGAAATACGTGAGTGATTTTATAAAAGATTAATTAAGTAAACAATATGAGCTATTTCATTTCGCCCCATCCTTTGTGCCCCGCGTGTGCTTGACTAACTGCATTGGACATTTAAAGTCAAAACATGTCAAATATTAGGTAAATAAGTATTGCACTGGACATAAGTAGATCTAATACTTAAAATGTTAATTACAAAAACTTAATCACTTTATAAAAACAAAATGTTTTTCACAAACCACGAAATATTACAATATGTGTATCAAATTTTGAAAATAATCTGCATAATATTTTCCTTCAACTTTAGAAAAATTTAGTCTTTCACTGTAATCAGCTGTATGTTAAAGAGCACAGTCAAAATATTGCTAAATAGGTTGCGATGCCAAAACTGAAAATATTTTATTATTTTACTTTGCCCTGCTATTTCACTTTGCCCCACATTTCGCTACATAACGAAATTGGGGAAATCGGTATGAAAGACTTCCGCATTTTTCGGGATACAGATATCAAGACAACACAATATTTTCCTCCTATTGTTAAATAAAGTGAAAAACTATTTCTTTATACCAAGTACAAATTCATACAATGTTGTTCCCCATTTTAGCGTTACGTTAAAGTTTTCGATAAATAAGCGCATACCAATCGTTAGAATTCTCCGTTTTCTCGGGTCCTCAGCACTACAACATGAATCATTCTATTTTCGAAGTTTTAGTTTCATTTTTATACGCTTGAATCAAATGCGTGTTTCTTTTTTTTTTCTCTCTCTCTTTTCTTTGCTTATTTGTTTACGAGTTTTTAAAAATGACGTGCATGCTTTGAAGTTGCAACACTTTTCATGACAATTGCAAGAAAATACTGAGATGTCAATATAAACATTTTCTGCTGTGATGTGAATTGAGAATGGATCAGATTTCTCGAAGAATGAACCGATAATAAAAATAATTTAAATACATATAAGATTTAATTCCGGTTTGAACTGGAGGTACCGGAGTAAATATTTATTTCACGTCTAAAAACATATAAGAATTTGGAATGGGAATACAATTTAGTTTGTACAATATCTCCTCCTTTTTTCCCTATTTGCTGCAAGAGCATAATAAAAGAAAGTACAATCAGAGACACATTAGTTTGTAGGTGAAGAAATGAATTTATTGCTTGGATGGTAGACTTCACGACATTAAAACTTCCATCTCTTATTCTGTACATGAAATACTTTCTTTGAAACGTTACAAACAGGCTCCATCTCCTTCTTAAAACTTCGGCAAGTTTATGTCTTTATTCGCTGGATTCCATGCTGCAAGAAAATAGAAAAATGTTCATTTTAGTATTTTAACATTTAGACGAATTTTTTATTACTATTATCTGTTAACTGATAACTTTTACTAACGGTAACTAGTACTGAAAGAGTCAATCCCTTCAGAATCCTCGGCATTGCATGATGCTCTCAATCCTAGTATGACAATATTCAGATTCTGTATTTTAAATCTTTATCTTTATTATTATTATTAAAGCTGAAAGTCTGGATCTCTGTCTGGATGTCTGGATCTGTGTGGCGCGCATAGCGCCTAGACCGTTCGGCCGATTTTCATGAAGTTTGGTACAAAATTAGTTGGCAGCATGGGGATGTGCACCTCGAACAGATTTTTCGAATATACGATTTTGTTCTTATTTTATTCCAATTTTAAGTCAATTTTCACATTAATTTGAATGAGGGAAAAATATTTAATTCACATGTTTAACTTTTTAGTCATTCGAAAGCTTGAAATTTTTGCATCAGATGCATCAGTTTGCTCGAAGTTTCTACGAGCATTCGGAGAGTGACAGGAATCGTTTAAGAAAATGAAACTCCAAGACTTACCATAAGCAAACCAAACCATTCTAAATGATTAAGCTCGAGAATAAAATAAAATATTAAAGATAATTTCTAATTTGAAAGTAAATTCTATTTTACTTTTGTTTGTTACCATGATCACGTCTTTTATTCACTTTGATTTTTTTTTATTTTATTTATTTATTTATTTATTTTAACATTTTCAGAAACATACTCATTTTTTCAATCCAAATCTTTCTCTTTTATTGAAAAGGATTTATATTAAAATATTTTGACTGCTAAGAAAAAATCGTCTACTTTTATTTTCTTAGTTTTTAGGTAATTATGTTCAGTAAAATATTGAAATATTACCATTACAACGCTCTTTCTATAGCGCTTAATTTTGGAAAAAAGTTTTATTTTGCGTTTTACACAAGGAAGGGAAACTTCCTTTCCCCTTTTAAAATATTTCTAAAGCTGGTTTCTTGTAAGCTACATGCTAAAATTTTTAATCTGCCAAAAATATTAAGAGATCTAAGAAGAAATTAAATAAATAACGCGTAGTAGACGTCAAATGTAAATATACAGGCGAACCAAATGACCTTATAATTTTCTACAACGGGCAAAGCCGTGCGGGTACCGCTAGTTATGAGAATACATCCACAAACCAAAATGTTTTACATTTATCGCTATAAAACTTTAGTAGTCTTCGAAGTATGCTTCCTGAATATCAAAACACGTTTGCAGGCGAGTTTTCCACTCTTCGTACGCTAACTAAAAGTCAGCAAATGAAACATCCTTCTGAACATGTGTGCATTGTGCAAGTCACTTTGACAGTATGGTATGTGTCACTATGACAGTATGAACTATGGTAGTTAGGGCTAAGTGTTGCTTTGCTGAAGGATGGAAAGTCAGTAGGGGCAACTTCGAGGCTCTAGAGAGGAAGAGGAATTGTTGTAGTGCTATTTTTGCCAGGTACTCTATACTGTTACTACGAAGCAAGCGTGGCATGGCCCATTGTCATGAGGAAATCTTCCTATCAGAGGCAGTTTCTGGCCTCACTCGGTGTCATTTTTTGACTTTAGGGAGAGGTACTAAGAATTGAACACTCGCCTGCATAAATCCATTGATATTTCAAAGTTTTATAAAATCTCATTTCTCTAAGTCTTCTGGATATTTTTTAGCAGTACTGTAGACTACTATTAAACAGTACTACTGAAGTCTAGTAATACCGACCATTCGGATAACTTCTGTTGAATCCATAAATATATGCCTCTTGAAGAGAGTTCATGTGCTCAATAAAATTCTTCATATGTAACTTCAGTTGCTACTTAATTGAACTTGCATGACTATTTAGTGAAGGTTTGTCAATGCTACTTTATAGTATCATGAAGTCAGATCTATAAGCATAAAATCTATTTGTTAAACTAGAAGCATTAGGTTTTGAAGTATTGCATGCACATTAAACGTTTTCCAATAATTCTATTAATACAGTAGAGCTCCGAAAACTCGGCTTAATGTGGGCTGAAAAGTGACCAAATTTTAAAACGCTGGGTTAACCGGAATGTGCCAGCGACAGGATTTTTGCTCTGGATTTTTTTCGCCCTGCCAGAGTGTGTTCATGTTTTGAAAACTCTACTGCATTTAGAAACATGATTTAGTTGAACAATAAAAGAGTTATGAGTAATCTATAATATAAAGCAGTACTACAATATACCAAGCATGGACATTATTATTTTATTAAATATTAATCAATCACTAGAAGGGTATTTTTAAGGTTCTTATAGAAAACTGCTGAATTTTTAACTTTATATAGGTAAAACCACTCCCAATTTTTTGGCAATGTTTTGCCATTTTCAATGACACTTTGAATTACCTAAATACATTGGTAAGTTATGTAAGTCAGAAATAGGGAGTTTATTTAAGGTTGTTCTGCAAGTCATCACCTATGTATTTTCAAACATTTATGCTAATATTTTTTTTTATCATTGCATTTCTGCTATTGACGTCGCTAACAAGATTAAATTGCACTCCGACAAGGAATGTGCAACAACTCAAAAGAAACAGCATTGGGGAAAATGTAACAAAAGTAGTTGTAAGTGATTTAGTCTCAAATACTACAATACGCGCGGAAAAGCTTTAATGTGGGGATTACTGCTTAGTTTTTGTTGTCTTAATTAATAATTTGTACTTAAAGTTCGAATTTTTTTCAAATTGAAATTTTAATGATGTGTCACTATTGATTGTATCGTTTTTATGCCACCACGCTTCAATTATGTTAGCTAACTTTTGTACGAGTTTTTGTGGCAAAAAAGAGCATTAAATTAAAATTTCAACGGAATTTTGAGTTGCGCCGCTTTTCTTGCCGGGATGTTCTGCTGCTAGAACAGGAAAATTCTCCCACATTTTTTGTCATAATACTAAAAGTGAGCGCAGGAGGTTGCAAACGATAGACTCCTACTCTGAGATATTAGGTATAAATTAATCAAATGAAGTTAAAGCAACAGAGCATGGAACGATCGAAGATGTTTTCATTCATTGATAAAGGGCATCCAATGCATTATTGTCAATACAGAATATGGTGAGAGAGGGTAAGAGAGGGTAATTTTCTAAAGTTGATAATTATGCTCCATACTTATTTCAGTTTGATAGTTTTAAAACTGCCATTTGATCTTATCAACTTTCCTTTTCGGATATTTTTTTGTGTCATTTTTTGCATGGTGTATTTAAAAGTATTTTGCGTGTTATCTGGGATATACATGTGGGTCTTGTATATGGAACAGAAATACAGGATTTATATTAAATTAAACTGCGTAGGTGTCATATATTTGTATCAATAACGTATTTACGTTTACCAATGGCGTACCTAGCATGGGTGACATCCGGGGCGATAGTTTGTGGTGTCATCCCCCACCCCCTTCAGAAGCAAAGAGGAAAAAAAATCTTTTTATGTAAACATACATGAAAAGACATGAAATTTTCAGAAACAACTACATATTTGTTAAAAAGACATTTTAAGTGGGCTAATGTAAAAAAACAAATAAATGTGGGGGTGGGGGTTAACCCCCTGGAAAATTTTCAAATTTGTAGTCTTAAAAATTAATTTTAGCTTCCACTTTTTCAAAAACTTGCGTTACCACTTGGGGTGCCATCCCCAGACGGTTGACACCCGGAACAAACCGCTCTCCACCCCCCCCCCCCACCCCCGTAGTGATGCCACTGCAATTATACTATATCACAAAATAGAAGACGTGAAAAAAAAATGACATACACTACGTGTTCTTTTTACTTTAAAATACTGAATTAATTCGTTCCATTCATGAGTTTGGTCTTTTCTACGACGACGTCTAAGAATTAAGTAAGATATGACTGGCTGATAAGCATGCTTTGAAGGAAGGAAATAATGCAACCATGCATCACATGAAGAATGCAAAACATAGATCACCCCTTTGCAATAGTCACTGAAAGTTAGTCTTGATTGTATGGATGATAATTTTTGATGTAATTTCTTTTAAACTATTGATTATCGAACCGTTAATATAAAAGCTTCAAACTTAAATTCAAGTGTATAATAATGAGATTCTACGAAGTCATGAACACGGTCATTGAAAGTAAGTTTTGATAAGCTTATTCCCACATGCAGAATATCATGCTCGAAACTAAAATATGTAATTTCATTCACCGTCTGATCCCTAGCAGCATTTCAGTCTATCAGAAAAATAAGAGTACCAGTCAGTCAGATCGAACTCAAATAAAAATCTATCAAAATTTGAGACTTTGAGACCAGAATCAGTTTGCTTTTCAGCGTGAAGTAGTTCATTCCACAAAAAAAAAAAAAAAAAAAAAAAAAAAAAAAAAAGGATGTGGTTTTCGATATGGCTGCATGGCCTTAGTGGATTAATAAGTTTTTTTTCCTTCTATTTAGTTTTCAACGGCAATACGATATCCTTAGAAATACTCGTAAGAAAACCGATACAACAAAACATAGTTTCCCTACGAGTATCTGCATGGAAAGTCAAGACACATTTTTACTGTACGAAATAGAAGAAAGAAGCAATATCTGTAACACCGATGAATCCTTAATTTAAAAAATAAATAATTTTATTTATATAATAATATGAATACAATTTAAGTAGAACTAACACAATGAAGGTTTTTTTTTTAAAACACTGCAGCGTAATTTTTTTTCAGCAATCTGCGACTCAAATTTAAGAAAACCCAAATAAGTTGGCAAGATAAACGATATCGACATTAGATTGATTGTAAAATTCAAATCACCATTGAGAAATGCTTAAAAATTAGATGCTGGACTAAAAAACTACAAGTACTTGCTACCTGTGGATCATGTTCCAGAAAATATGGTAAAAACCTTCGCTCACTGAAATTGAAAGTTTTATTTCTTTAAAATTTTTAAGGTCTTTTTCACAATAAAACTAAGAAATAGTATACAGATTTTCTCAAGAATCTGCGGCGTATACGTCGCAGTGTTACGCTGCTTTTGCTACCAGGTTTTGAAAAAGCTTTTAACTTTTATTGGAGCCTGTTAGTTCACCTGAATGTCATAATGTTTGTTTGAAATTAATTTCCAAAGTGGGCGATTTTTTTTTCAATTTATTAACAAGTTATTTTCAAGCATTAAACCAAAAAAGAAATGATTTTCCATTCTCAGGAGCTTTTCAAATTAATTGCCTTATTCTGTCGAGCTAAGCGCAAAAGTCGTATCTGCATCTGAGTTCAAAATGAGAAATTACCATTTAAAGTTGTGTTCTTTCATTTATTTGATACAGATGCAACTTTTTCAGAATTGTTTCAAAACTATTTAACATTCACAAATGACCATAAAAGATTGCATTTATAGTTAAAATATGTGACGAAAAATTACTTGGTGACCGTAACTCAATTTTGGTAAAAAGTGCAGATACGACTTTTGTGAGCACGGCAGTATAAAGGATACTAACACTAATACTAATCGTAATAAAAATGATCGTCATCATTATTATCATCAGTGTCATAATTACTGATGCTGTTATTGTTATAAAATTTCCAAACTTTAAAACACAAAAAGGGGGAGGGATACTTCACAGTATTGGCATAATTTCAGCATTTCGTTGTCTAATTATAATGAAAAATACGAATAAGCCAAAACTATATTCGATAAGAAATTTATAAAATGTGAACTTAAAAGATTATTGCAAGAGAGAGAAAGAGTCTTTGCTCTTCTCTAGCCTTTTCTATAAAAGGATCTTTATTTGTCAACAAATGTGGCAAACAGCCAAAAAAGGTAATGTCCCCATTCACCATTAATTGCATACTTAGTTCCAGTAAGCTACATTTAAGTCATTTTTGTCCACCACGAACGACCTCCATTAAAGAGTTCAATTAGAACTCAAGGTAAATCGGAGCTCTTGATAAGTTGAATGACCTTTCGGTTTCAATTATTTTTTTCATTTAAACTTGTTTTGGTCAGAATAGAAACCTTCAAGTACGGATTGAGATTTTTGTTTTCAAAATTACTATTTTTCAATTAGTATTCATTATTAATTTCTCCATACTTAGACATCTTTTGACATCAACTACATTATTTAAACACTGATTACACCGCTCCGTTCTTCATTTTCTTTGAATGAGTATAAAACTTATATTATATCTAACTGTATCATTATTAGCAAGAAAACGTTCGAGTTGAACCGAACCATTGTTTCGGTCACTCGTCTGGTCAGTGCAATTATGTATTAGCTACCAGTTTGTTTGGCACTCTGGGCTTCCTTAAGGGTTTTCCACCTCCAGCTCAGTCACTCCTATACCGGGCTGATGAGTGCTAATAAGCACGAAGCTGCAGTCCTCGGCTGGAATTAACTGAGCTGGCGGTGTATTTCATGTATTTCTACCTTAGCTCTGACTGTAGGGCGGTAACTTACTTAATAAGAAAACGTATTCGTTGAAAAACTTGTTACAGACTGATAGTGAAGGCAATTTCTGTTTTTCCGAACTACCTTGATTAGAAAACTATTTATCGAAAATTTGTTTTCTAGAATTTACAAAGTGAATAGAAATTGTACGCTTTGTGAAGTTTTCAATGTGATGCTGGGAATGGCTTAAACTACGAATGCTGTTTCTCAAGCAGTTCAGGGTCACATTTTATCGGTACAAACATTTCAGTAAGACAAATAAGCTATGAAATAACTATCAAATGTGCAAATTAAGTTCAACTTATGAGTAAGAAAACCTTATGTTATATTAACCTGAGTTAGTTCTCGATTAAAAAATGTAAGCATCCCTTTTGTGAAAAATTTGTTTAGCGCAGAATTTAAATTTTAGGAGAAAGTTTGATCACATGTTAAGCAAGTTCTATGCAAAATTCTTTTATATTTCTTTATTTTTTTAATTTTGTTTTAGAGGTATTTTATGTTACATTAGGTCTTTTATTATGCACTTTTTAAAAAACTTTTAAGGGAGAGTTGGATGGTAAACAATTTTGATAATGTCATGGAACGAAAGATTACATTCTTAAGATTCTGTTTGTAAAACGAATACGCAGTTGAAAACGAATTTTGTAACTCTGTTCCAAATTTGATGCTTGACGATAAAGACACCCGACATTATTTTACAACTTGATCCTAACTTTCACATCTAACCAAAGCTGCTCGATGCGAAAAAAAAAAAAAAAACTGGCAAATTTCCTGATATTTGAATTAACAGTAGGTATTTAGTTTCTAAAATATGACATGAGCTCACATTATATATAATTTGCTAAGAACTCAGCTGGGAATAATGATTATCATCTGCAACTCTCCTAGTCAACTATATCATTGATATCTTCATTTATACAATCTCAGACAAATGCAGAAATATATTAATATTTCTCTAACTCGACTGTGACAGTTGTCTTCATACTAACATGTTTAACAAGATTTGACTGAAAGCCAAGAAGGTCCAAATTGAGAATTTGCAAAAATTATAAATAGAACTAACTACTTCTGGCAGATTGACGGAGATATTTCTTGATAAATTTCTACATTTTCCTTCTAAATAGAACTTAAAATGCACCGCTGATTATTTCTGGAGCTCTCGCTTTTAATTTAAAATGGTTCTATTTCTACATTCGTGAAAAACATTGTGAAATAGGGTAATCGTATCTTTTTTAACTCAAAAGAACACGTGTCATCGTCAGCTTCTTGTTGCAATAAGAAATAAGTTTAACAATCATGAGCAAGAGTTGGAGAAACAATGGGGAAAGAAATTGCAGAAGATACTACATCTCTTTGAAAATCATATTTATATACATGCGTCCTGTGTGACGCTAAATGAGTAACGGCAACAGGTTATGGCTACTCAGTACTCGCTTCAAAAGTTGAATTTCAAAAGAAAATCAAATAAAAATGTTTGAAAAAGAAAAAATTGCCACCTGCCTTTGTGCCTGCGTGTCTCGCGCTTTTTGATCAGAGCACCTTGCCACAATGTTCTCGTTTTTTCTACTGTAAAATTTCTCAGTAAAATAAGATTTTACGGTAAAAAATATTTGCAACATGGACACTTGTTCCTTCAATCGTAAAATTTCAGGAAATTTTTCTAGTGTAGCTTACAGAAGAAACGTTTAAATATTTTCGTTTGACTTTCAACTCAGTGCGTTTTAATGATTTTGATGTCATATAACTTTATCCATTTATTTTTTATTTTTTGGTTAGTGATCCAACTTCTTTGGGTTAAGTACCAAATTGTCTCTTAGCTAATTGAAAAATACATTTAGAAGTTTTTCACACTGCAATTCCTGAAGTTTATACACAGGATTTTTAAAGAAATATATACATATACATATAAATCCTCTTTTGAATATTGAAAGAATTATGGCTAGGAAGTATTACTCTTTAAGTACTTTCAGAAAAATACTGTTCATTAAAACTTTTCTACGAAATATAAAACCTTAAAATTTTCTTAATGATTTGAAACTTAGGATTGAACGAAAGAAAAAAGAACCTCGTTTTACCAAAAACGGGTACCTATCAATAGTTGTGGCTTTGCCCTGGGAACATTTTTCCTATTTTTTTTTATTCAACGTAATTTTATTTTTTAATTGTTATGTTTTTATTTTATTGGTTATAACCTTCAGCTTGTTCAAGAACCCTAAATTTTGTGATGTTTACGATGTTTTGCGAAACATAACAAAGATATAAAAAACTGTTTTCACAAGTTGAATAAAAATGCAAAAAAAAAAAAGAAGAAGAAGGGAAAAAAATAGCAAAACTATTATTTTTCAAAAATGTTCATTTTGTCAAGCCACAACTATTGGTATGCCTGTTTTTGGTTGGACAATGTTCATACTCCCTCCCCCATTCTTGTATAAAAAATTTAAATCAAATACCCTAAGCGAATGGAATACTGAAGATCAGAAACTGAAACATTGAAAGAAATACCAACCTATGACGAGTTTGTAAAACAAAGAAAATGAAGAAAGTTTTTAAGCGGCAATGTGTTAGTTTACGAACAATTAATTTATGCAGGAAAAGGAATTTTGACTAAGTTTGGATCCCCGAGTTGTGGTTAAATAAACAAACTTTGTCTTTAAGATAATGTAGTATGCAAAACGTAATTCTTAAAGAAGATTGAAAAACAAATTCCTGAAAGGAATAATTCTGTTGTATTTGTGAAAGGGATGTGTGTTTCATTACGAGGAAAAGTCAATATAGCCATTTGTAATATTTAAATAAAGAATCCAACACGTTTGCCTTCTGTTGAAATGCCAAGATTCCTTCAGGCAAACATTATGATGTAAACATAAGAAGATACTTTTAGGATACTATGATTTTCTTATGACATAGTGTTTAACTTAAATAAAATGGCTTCTGTTTTATTTTTTATTTTAAATCTTATTATTGATCAACTAATAAAAGTGTAAGTGTTGGAACGTTTCATTTTATATAAAGGCTATAAAATGTTGTTTCAGCTGGAGTAGAATTAATTGCTATTGTGAGATGAGTCTTGAAATGTATTTATCTAGAATTTTAATGTAGTATCACTTATGTGTATGCGTGCGTGGTTGTACTAGGGATGAATTTAGAACTATCGCCAGAAAATTTGGCTTCCGAATTGTAAGAAAAGTAACTATCTTTTACTCATCAAAACTGAAACCATTTAAATTTTCCATGCTAGCTATGCTTTATATATACTAGTCAAAAAATCTATCAATTATCTGGACCTACGAAAATATTTTTACAAGTGACAGCTTTTATCTTTTATTTCTTTATTTTGTGTTCAATCACTCGTGAAACACTCCTTTACCATATACTTTATTTCGGGGCTTTGTCACTGCAGAAAAGAAGTTTGAAGGTCTTCTACCTTCCCGCATTGATTTAGAATTTAGACTCCTGTCAGATAGTTCGATAAGAGATAGAATACATGTAGCAAATATCAACTTATTTCTGAATGTTGCGACAGGGATTAGAGCCAAAGATCTTCTGGTTCCGAACCAAATGCATTACACTCAAACACGAGTATGATATTTAAATTTAGAGATATTTCTCAATTGTTCATGTGTAATTTACAACCCTGCTCAACTTCTTTAGCTAAAGTAGGAAATTAATTACACACTAAACATTTCCAATTACTCGTGTTGTAGTAAAACCATATTAAAGGAACTACTGATTTCATTTTCAATATTTAAGTCCTTATTAAATCGGAGATGGCGTCGAAAGTAAAGAACAAACTGCCTTAAAACAAAAGTCACGCACCATGTTTACAAAAGTTCAATATCAGTAATATAAACTATGAATACACATTTAAAAAAAATAATAATAAGTGCAATATTTTGATGTCTAATAAGTCACTGTAAGTTTTTATATCCATGAACTAAACAGTTACTTGTAGTTATATGTGCATAGTAGACTATTACGTGCACACAATTACATAAGGGATCCATATTTTAATGTCTAATAAGTCACAACAAGTTTTGATGTCTGATAAATATTTCCTGAAACTTGAAGTACGAATCTGTTATGTTTACCTCTTTTTTCTTCGTTTGTAATTTATATACAGTAGAACATCATTTATCTGGCTCTCTTTGATCCGCATCTCCGGATGATCCGGATTGAATGAGTATACACTTACCATTTGCTTTTTATTATGATCAAAAAATAATAAAAAGTTTACTGTAACATACTTCATCCAAACGGCACACGTGTTTGGATAAAAAGACAGTGGAGCAATACTTTTTAAAAAGTACGAAAAATCATTTCTATAATTTTTAACGTTTTGTAACCGTTTCTATGCAATTTTATTACAAGACATGATTTTTTAATGCAAGGAACGGTAAATCTAATTGTGTAAGTAATTTGTCTTGTTGATTAATTATCCACACTTTTTCGATTTTTCGGGTTTTCGATCATCTAGACTGCGTTTGATCCCAGCTATCCCGGATAAATGAAGTTGCCCTGTCGTTATCATTTATCAGCAAATGAAAGGGAAAAATGAGCAGTTAAAGAAAAAAAACTCGATTTCCATTATTTTTGAGCAAAACCTTTCTTCTACACCCACAATGTCTGTGCTTTCATTTGGTTTTAACAATGAACATCTTTCTTATTTTCATTCTCTTATAAAATATGAATACAAAACATGTATATTGTATTCATATTTTATAAGAACAAGCGTATGGTGAAAAGAGGCTTTCAAAAGTAATTTTTAATTAATGACGTAAATCAGAGAAAGAGTCAAAAACTTGGATTATTTTTTCAGTTTCAAAAATTTATCTACAATCGGGTTGTTTGCGAAATTTTACAAGGCATTTTTTTCTGAGTGTGCTTAAAAACATAGGTTTTAACCATTTTTTAAATAATTTGGCAAAGTATAGCATTTTAAAAAAATATTTTAATCGGTGTGCAAATTCAATTTCATTTTTTAAGTTTCTGGTCATGATATTACAAGTGATGAAATGGCATTCGCTGATGCCATTAGCACAAAGCACAATATTTTGGCATAGATAAAGATAAAAATATTACAGCGCGCTAATACTAATGAATTTCGTGTTTGCTTCCAAAAAGCCTTCATTCAAAATCCTCATTATAATTGCTATTAATATTACTGTTTAATGACAACCTTTAAAAAAAAATGAGTAGACATTTACCTCGGCATTGGAGAAGTGCGCCAAAGTACATCACTTGTGACGTCATAAAGACCACGTCTCACATTCCCAAAATAAAGCATTAAAAGAAATTAAATTAAAACTAACTATTGGGAAAATAAAAGTTTTCTCTGATTCCATGTTATTATAATTATTATTATTATTGGTTTTTTTTTTTGCTTATTATATCAATTTCAGTGACAAAAGTAGTACTTTTGACTGAAGGAAACAACCCCATTCGATACGCGTATCGAGTTAAGCCTTGCTTTAGTTCAGCTTGAAATTAATTTGTTGACATCATTAATAATTAATTTTATTCCTTTGTGTTTAGGCATCGATTTGGATCTCCTGTATAGGGGGCTTTTTCACAGAAGTTTTCCGAGATTAAATGCCCAAAAAACACAAAATTTGACTTCTTTGGTCACCTCTAGGTGGGTTGGCCCCTCATAGATCTCCACTTTGGCTCCATACTTTAATTTGACGGGTGTGGAAGTTGCTGTCTGAGATCGGGACACATTTTGCCGCCCTCTCTAGTATAGCACTGATGGACAACCCAGCTCAGATATCTATGGTAACCTCCTCATTAAAAATAGTTTCATTCCTTGAGTTATCCCTGCCATGCCGCCCTTTCAGTCTGCAGCTTAAGTAAAAGGGAGAGAAAAATACGGAATTTTTTTTGCTCTCCCTTATTTGGATTATTTTTTTTTTTCACATCAAAAGTGTTGCATTGCCGCCCCCAAAAATCTGCCGCCCGGGGCGAACCGCTCCTTCATCCTTCCCTAGCTACGCCACTGATCACGAGCTGCGACAGGACCCTATTCATTGGAGATATTGTTTCTAGAAACGGCTCCTGTCCCCCCAAGCCTGTCCCTCCTCTTGGGCGGTTACGTGTGTATTGATGTGTATGTGTAGGCTTGTGTGTGTACGTAGACCTTTGGCGTGTATGTGTGTAAGGCACGTGTGTGACTGTGTATGTGTGTGAGCGTGCGTGTGTGTAGGACATGAACGCCACCGACCAGGAGAAGCGGATTCCGTGGGGCAGTGCTCAGGACCGAAGGAGCCTCACCTGCAGAGAACGGTGGGGTTGAAAAAGGAACCAGAACGTCAATGACGGTCATGTGAAAACAATTAGCAATCGTGATTGCTCAAAAAGCATTATAAATATATTTTATGGTTAAACATTTTCTAAAAATAATAGTCAAACAAAGATATATATATATATATATATATATATATATATATATATATATATATATATATATATATATACATTTGGAATGTAATTGTTATTGGAGAAATATAAAGTTTTTAATGTCCTCAAATTGAATCGCCCAACCGTGCCGTCGAAAAACATGTCTCTAATTACCTTCAATTCCCTTCCAATGCAGCAACAAGTATACATATACAAAATACACATTTTTTCTAAGAGAATATCTTTCGAGTAAACCAAGGTTTACATACGAAAATTCGCTTTATTTCAAATAGTTTCTTTGAATACGGACTTCAAAAACACGATGTAATATTTTAAAACGATCGCAGACATTTATTTGTTTCAACCATCTTTTTCATTCTTTAAATGCATAAAATAAAAATGCAATTTTTTTCCTTTAAAGTTCGTTTATTAAATTATGATACGTTCCTTAAAATCTCAATTAATATTATTATATTAAATGTCTTTAAATTGAAGGTAATAAGTCAAAAACATAATTAACCTTTTCAATGTTGCTTGAATGCGGCTCCATATAAATTCTTTAATAATAAATCAAAATTCATGTCACTAAATGCTATGCGTTATTGTTCGTCTTTCGAAGATATGTACGGTATGTTATGCACAACAAAAGCTACGTAAATAAATTTTAATTTAAGTTTTTCAAAAATATTGTTAAATAATATTTTTAATTCATTTAAAGATTTTTAATTCATTGAATAGCTTAACTGAAAGAGTAAAAACACACATTGCAGTTTTTTCCACTTTGAAAGCTATTGAATAAAATGCCTAAAAGTTCATATCAATCAGACGTAATATTAAAGGTTTTCATCGATAAAGACATTTTTTATATTACTTTGTGCTTCCTCTTTTATATTTAGATTGATGTACTGAGCAAAAAAAAAAAAAAAAATTAACGCGTTATGAAACATAAAATATTTTTAATAACTATAAATAAAAAAGAAAGCACTTAGTTATTAAATAAACAAAAGTTTTAAATTTTGACCAATAAAACAAATTTTCTTGAATAAAAATTTCCTATTAAGTGTTAAGAAAATCATTTTTTTTTTCCTATTTCAGATTCTTAATACTTAGAATTAATTTTCATAGTCAAATAACAAATTGCCCTGCATTTAAATCCAAAAATCCATTCGTTCTTCAAAACTCTTGTATATTATACAGTATTATAAAATGCAGCATATTGTTCTATAACTTTGAAATATTTAAATATAACTAGCATAGAGATATTTAATAATTATTTCATCAGTTTACAAATATATATAAAATGAACGACTGCAAAGAAAGACAAAATTCTAAAAAATACTTTTATTAATTATGAAAAAGAATAAGTTATTTCCCACCCCCACATTTGCTCATAATTTCAACATATTTATCTTTAAAATTTCCAAAAAAATAATAATAATAATAATAATAATAATAATAATAATAAATAACAGTAAAAATAATATAACCGAAATACTATTAAATTTATTTGAGATTCTTTCAACGAAAGCAGTCACTCAGGATACACGAAGATGAAAAGATGCAAGATGACGTCACAGTCTATAGGTGCAGAAATGTGAAGGTCACATCAAAGATGTCAGAATGATTAACAAACACACAACAGTCATTCACAGTTCTGAGGAAGGTGAAAGTTATTCTTTGGCAATAGGGTATCATGCCCACTTTAGGATATCCACTTTTACGCTTCAAGGAAACAACAAGACATGAAGAACAGTTTTAAATCCACAAAAAAACTTTTTTGTTAAAATTTGGGAGGATGTGGAGTTCATAATGGAGCTTGGCAGTTAATTACAGATCATGCTATCAACGAATGCAGTTCAGTAATCCAACCTTTTCCAACAAAAAGGGCCCACTACATGGAAGAGAAAACACTCCCTCAGATTTATGTAGTCGTTTGCACCTCAAATCGTCAAAGCAGGCAGTGTTTGGAAAGTAACATGGTATTTTGTTCGATAAAGATTTAAGGTTTGGTGATTTTCTAATAACTATCCTATTCTACAGAAAGATTGTCCATTTTCTGGGATTTGGTGTTTGATTGGGTAGTTAAAAGAGAATCATGCTAAAGACAGAAAAAAAAAAAAGAAACATTCTAAAGTTTGCATTCTATAGGACGGTTTACAGAAAAGGGCCCTCTCTCACTCGATCGATAACAATCCATCCTTTTTGTGTTCCAAGAAGTCATTCGATGATGATGGAATCCATCACCAGCTCTAGTTAAGTCAACTAATTGTTAAAACGGGATGTCCATGCCATGGTATATGGGAAAGTACCTGCTGGATATGCGTTGTCTTGTTGGTACCTCTTGTGTCCTGGGCTTCAGGAGATTCCTGCCGTAGCCGAAGGAGATGGGGGCGTAGAGATCATGCTGTGCCAAGGACACTTTAGGTAGAGGCGCAGGTGTGGGTGGCAAGTACTGCGTGGGGATGATCGGGTAATCTCGTCTGTGATCCAAGGAATTGACGACTGGAACGTAAAGCCCCGTACCGTACTTGTAGTTGTCGTTGTACATCAAGAGGAGAGGTTTACGCCATCGGCAAGAAACGTCAACCATTTTTGATGGTGTTAGGATGACTTAAGGAAATTTTCTGAAGATGTTTATTCGTTCGTTCGTTGATGAGAACCTGGCTGAATAAACCTTTGCAAGCCAACTTCAGTCCTCGGTCTAAAGGAGTCGTCTACACTTCGGGGCCAGCGCGCAGTGCCCCAGAATCCATTAGGGAAAAGTCTTACGCTGCATTTTGATCCTATTTTAAGTTGATTTCCGGCCTTGGCGCGGTCGAGGAGAAGAAGCAGGTACCTGTAGCGTTGTCGCAACACTCAATCTGAAGATCCTTTTTTTTTTAATCCTCTCTCTCTCTTTCTCTCGGGTGGTTGTTTCATGCGTTACGTTTTCGTCAGTTCCTACTTTAGCCTCAGCAGATTGAACTAATTGGACACATTGCGGTTCCTCCCATATGCACTTTCTGTACATTTATTTCCTGCGAGTTTCATAATACGCAGTTAATTGCATACAATAAACAGCAAAAAGTGTCTATGAAACCAAAAGCTAAATACTTAAAGTATCTTACTGAATTTTCATTTCCCGCAAATTTCATAATATGCAGTAAATTACATAAAATAAACAGCAAAAAGTATTTATAAAACAAAAAGCTAAATATTTAAATTGTGTCACCTACTAAATAAATTTGTGTTAATGTCAACTGATGTATCAATTTGCGTGTTTTTGTATGTGTTATGGGTATGTTTTCATTCAAATCTACAATTTAAGTTAGATCATTGCCAAATTTGGCACTGTGGTACTCTGATGAATATGAATTCACATAAAGGGGTGGTCCTGAAAATCTTTAAAAAATCCTTCGAGTTCTAAATTTATATTTCGAGTAATAAAAAAAAATACGTACATGTTAAATTTTGTAAAACGTTAAACGTTAATGCCCGCAAAAAGTTTCTTTGAGACATGCATGATAATTAGAACATTTGCAATATTTATTTCTATTTAAAAACGTTGAAAAAGCCTAGTCCTACCAAACAATACCTCAGACTATCAAACAATATGTGCAACAATAGTAATAAGAAAAATAAAATATCACACAATCAAAATGGTAATTACAAAACACATTTGCGTACTAACAGCGCCAAGAAATACCACAACTACACCGAAAATGTACAACATAAATTTAAAATTTCGCCTAATAAACTCCAAAAAATACCGCCAAACTATTCTTATACCAAAATTTTGGTAATTTTTTGATAAGTGAGTGAAAGGATCTGTAGCGGGTATTTGAAGTAGCTTAAAATTATAAAGCGGAAATCACACTGAGTGAAAATAGAATTGACTTCTGATTTTATTTAGTTTCTAAATATTGCACATTACACTTAACAAAAAATCAGCAAATAAACTTAAAAGGATGGCAAATGACTCGTTTCCGTGTCGCGATAAGGTTTATATACTTTTACGTGATACATATCACGTGATACAAAATTTACATTTTTTTTTTTTGGCGTTACCAGAGATCTCATAACCGAAAGGATGTAATTCATCGATATGTAAATACAGTGCCGAATTATATTTCATACAAAAGTTTTAAAAGTGAACGATGTTTATTTTATTTATTTTTTTATTTTTGAGCAATCAAGAACTTTGCTTTTTGATCCCATTCTGATCATAGCCTGCTGTTTATTTTTTATGCCGTATCGATTTTTATTGTATTTGTGATTGGTCAAGCCAAGTACAGAGGTTTTTTTGTTTCCTTAAATATATCAACACAAAAATAATCTCACTATCTTGATTTCTTTTCCGAAATCCATCGGAATTCAGACTTTGTTTTGACTTTGGACATAAAATACTTAATGTTTTGGATAATTAACCAATTTATTTTGACACAATGAAATGCTTTACATCTGCAACGCCATTGTAGTAGAGATAAACTTTCTTTTGTGCTTTCCTTTCGTCTCAAAACCATCCAACTATGTAAATCTCAGCAAAATTGCAAAATTTTTACCTATCAACGCATCCCAGGTTCAAGAAACAATCTCAATTCATTCTGCTGCTATTTTGAAATGAAATCCCGCATTTATACTAGTAATAAAAGCGCAGTCCATAATTTAAAATTAGGTTATGCCTGTCCTATTAAAAAATACAATTCATCTGAGCAAAAGAGTTAGCAACATGTTATCGCAATAAATTGTCGCGAAAAGAATACCAAGGCTTATGTCAGGTTATGAACTGGCAAGATAGTTTAATTTGATAAACATAGCAATAATATGCTGATTTTATGTCTCTATTCATGAAAAAAGGTTACGCCAAAATTTTGTTTGTTTATGTGTATGTGTGTGTGTCTAGGAAACCCCGTAGCACATTGCGCTTTGAAATATGGTGCAAAATCCGTTCAAACTTTAGGAATGTGTACCTCAGAACAGTTTTTTCCCTTAATTTCAAATTAGTTTTTTTTTTTGCTCTTAATTTTTTTTTAACTAAAATTTCATATAAAGTACCTGATAGGAATGTGAAAAAATTTCTGACACTCCCTAAACATTTTATACTATTCGAAAGAGCTATTTCTTCTACATTAGATGAAGACTGTTCAGAATTTCGCAATTATTAGAAGAGGTGATCTTTATGTGTATATATATATATATATATATATATATATATATATATATATATATATATATATATATATATATATATATATATATTAATGTGGTCCTTATTATTGAAGTTGCAGATATTTTACGCGACGCCCCCTCAATTTGTTCCATTGTACAAATAAATGATCCTTGCAAAATTTAAACTCAGTCCATGAATATTAACACGTGCCCCTAGGGCCCCCTTCTTTGAGTTTCGAAGAAAAAATTGCGGATTTTCTCATTTCTATGTAAAAATATTCTAACGTTTTATGTTTAAAATAATTTTGAACCTCAATAGCTGCTGCTACTTCCAGACCGATCATTCTCTCACTTTCATTCTGTAAAATTTAACACGTTACAGAGAATAAAATGTACACCAATGGCCTTGGGTCAAGCGTACCGCTCTTCTGCGCTTGTTCCAACCAAGCAACAGGGGAACGTTTCTTCCCCCAAGATGGGCACAAGGGATTCTCTAGGCCATTAATGAACGACCTTTGACAACAACAAATTGCCTCCTCCAGGCTTTGGGGGTGTTGATTTACAAAATTCCCTGTGTATGTAATAGGTGTGGCAAATAGACTCGCAAGGTTTCAATGCTATAAATTTAAGTAATTGCAATTATATTTTAATCCGCTGTTCTTTAGTTATAAACATACCCAAATACTTATGCAATTTTTAAATTTTAAAATGTACTCATAAACTATACGAGGATTCGAAAAATCCTCGATTACTCCTAACGTAAAAATATACTGTATTTTCCGTAGCTAAATTATAAATTGAAAAAATATCCAGATCAGAACAATGTAGAAATCTATTCTTTAAATTAATTTTCTTCTATTTCAGAACACAGTCCTTTATTATCATCAAATTCTTGCGATTCACAAGATTTAGAAACCGAAATGGGTATCTATCCTAACCTGTTGAACTTTTGTTTTCTACAGCTGGTCTACCACAATGCAAAAAAGCTTGACAACTAGTGATATCTGCTCGCCTTTCAAACATTGTTAGACAAATGCCATTTTAGGGATAAGGATGATCATTTATTCACAGCCTATGTAGATGCACTAAATTTAAATCCAAACGACCTAGTGATCAATCAGACATTCCTTAAGAGAGCAAAAGAAAATCTTCGAGAGGTAAAATTAAATTTCATGAATTTAAATTTAGATTTTGCAGCTATTCACTGGGGTACAAAGCTACATCCAGATATAACTGGAAAAAGAACGCCGACATGATTACCGTGATAGCTTCAGGTCCTAATATTGAACAGCTACTCGGAATGCCTTAGATATTTCTTCAATTGTATATGATATCTTAGATGATAGTTCTTTATTGCTAACTGTTCTAGCTGTGGTGTTTGATACAACGACTTGCAATACCAACCGTATAATTTGTGCATGCAATTTTTCAGAGCAAAAACTGAACGGTTATATATTACATATGGATTGTCATCATCACGCACTTGAAATCGTACTGCAGAGTGTGTCCTTAAAGAAGTTCTTGCCTTTCTTAGTTCTAGATCAGATATTCAATTTTTTAAGCGCTTCAAAACTTAGTGGAAAGATCTCCATCATTCAGAGCTTATAACATTTCAATCAAGTACACATACCATTTAAATTCCAAAAGACGAAATTGATGACATATTATTGTTCGTAAAAAGCGGAATTGAGAAAAATTACAGAGAATTTTCATAACTTGTAATAACATTTCCTGGTGAATTTCCTCCTACAGGGATATGTTTTTGGTAACTTGGAGCTTATCCCTGAGCCACATGGGTGGCAAAAGGAATTTTTGTTTGAAAATTTTTATATTTAGGAAACAATTTAAATTGACCTTACATGAAAAGAAAGTCCTTCAATGCTGTTTTACAAAGCTGTTTCACAATTAAATGCTGCATGAAGATATGGTTTTTCGCAGCAATCCAATCGAGGCTCCTTTGAATAATATAATATGTCTGAAAAACTAGCAGCGTACAAAATGACGACAAACATGCAGCCGAAGCAGTAATTGGAAAATTCATATATCACTTATAGTATTTAGGGGATAAACTAGTAGCTTTGTCCGTATTGGATAAAGGAATTACCTTTGAAGATAGGAAAAGACTAGTCCAAAATGTGCTTGTGATAAGAAAGACGTGTCTGATGACTGTTTAACAAATTTCAGATAACAGTAGATGATTTGGAACACTTCTTAGTAAAGATCTTCCTCTTTATAGAATGAATTAGGAGTCAACAAAACTGTTTGATAAGTTACAATTACTAAAAGATTTTTTCCTTTTTGATCAGGATTCACGGCAAATGAAAGAAGCTATTTATAGGGAAGAGAGATTGTTAAAATACTGAAAATTGTGAATGATACAACTGAAAGAGGAGCACAATATTAATTAATCGAAGAATTTCACAAGTAATTTACCAAATATGACTCACAAAGCAATTTATTTTACAGACCGACCAAGACTGTCGGAAAAAAATACACACAATCGAGATACATATGATATAAAGTAATTAAAAAGATTAATTTTAGTGCTACCTCGCTGTAAAAATATTTTGCAAACCTAGGAGAAACGATGTACTGGGTCTGAAGTAAAAACTCGAAGATTTGTGCGAAAATTATCAAAAGTGTTAACGTTCAACGGCCTAGGGGCACGAGTTATTATTGACCGATCGAGTTCAAATTTTGCACACGTTACTTTTTATTATAGTGTCACAAAACTAGGGGGCGTCACTTGTTGAATTCCGAAAAAAAAAATTCCCATATAAATAAGGACCACCCTAATATATATATATATATATATATATATATATATATATATATATATATATATATATATATATATATATATATATATATATATATATATATATATATATATATATATATATATATATATATATATATATATATATATATATATATATATATATATATATATATATATATATATATATATATATATATATATATATATATATATATATATATATATATATATATATATATATTTATATATTTTTTTTTTTCGAGTGGAAGAGGAAACTTTATTTTGTTCTAATTAAATAAATTAAATTCCTTATTTTAGAGGAGGGAGAAAGGAATTTCCATTTAATCTAGTCGTAATGCGTATTTTATCCAAATTCTCCTTGGAAGATGATTTTACTCTTTGCGAAACGAGTAAGGTTGCGAAGAAATCCTCGAAGGGGTGATGAGTTCTAGAGAGAAGAAGCGAGGAGCCTCTAGTTCATTGTACGGGTCATTTGAGTCATTCCATACGAAGTGAGCAAAATTCGCAAAAAAAGTGGTGGTCGCATAGTAACAGATTTTTATGAAATTTGGTACACAGGTTCCTTTTATGCCTATATAAAAATATCTAAAATATTTTTGCTTAATACTTTTTATTTGAATGGTTACATGCGATTGAAAATTGGTCGAATTGAACAACATTCTCATAAATGCTAAATGTTGCATTTTTGACGGCTTGTATCTTATTTACTGTTTATGAAAACTTAAAACTTATATGTTGTTGCAATCTTCGGAATAGGGTAATCAATCGGATATCAGTGAAATTTTCAAAGTTATTGTAGTTAACTTTTAACCGAGTTTCAAAAACTGAAAATATTTCAATTTCTCATAATTAAGCATTTTATTTTTTAAATCTCAATCTTTAAGGAGTGCATTAGCATTGATGAAATTTATACCCAATAATGTGCTAAGTATCATAAAAGAATTACCGTACTTTTGAAATTGTATTTTATCTCCTTTGTCTTCAAAATCAGTTTTAAACTTAGTGACATTTTGTAAAATGAAGATTTTCCCCTTCACATAGACACAAAAATTCAAATGAGAGAAAATTCAGACAACTTTAAAATTTTACAAGAATATAGAGCTATGTTTCTACTATTTGCTTGAAGAAACTCGAAATTGGTTTTTGATTTCCAAACGTAAAATAAAATTCAGAAAACTAGCATTTTCTTTGTGTTTTATTGGTCACCATACATGTTCCAAGGATGGGTGCGCTCGACCATTTTTAATGTTTTTGAAATTCATATCCCTAAAAGTTGCATATGAAAGATGTTTAAAACCACTTTTATTTTTTCTCTCAACTGGACCTTTGGTTTTTTAGAGGTCATCAAAAGTGATTTTCGTAGTCAAAAGTGGGATTTTTAGACCTTTGCATTTTGGCCAAAATCTATTTGAATTACATTTATGATGGTTAATTTAACGCTTTGATGTTAAAGTGCATAAGTTGATAGTCTTACATGCTGAGTTACGTAGATGTAAGTTAATAATTAAAATAATGGCGACAGGTTAAAGTTCAAGATCAAATGTAAAATTTTACTCATTTCAAAGGGGGATAACTCGTGTAGGGGACGGAAACACAAAATGAAATACGGCAAAAACTAATCACTGGAACCAGGCTAAAAAGAATATGTAACAGTTGCTGTGTGTTTGTGTACCCTTTATAGATTACAGCCCCTTAAAAATCAGAAAAATAACAAAACTGACATTTTTAGATCCCTGTAAATCAAAAGGGGATGGAATTAAAAATAAAATGTCTTGCCAAATTGAATATTCCATTCAAGTACTATACATGTTACACATATTGTTTTTTGTATTTGGTTTGTAAAAAAGATACAGGTCTTTGAAATTGAGCAATTTTGCTAGTCAATTAACACACTAAAACAGAAATAAAAAGGGAAAACTTCATTGCACCTTCTTAAATTACGTATATTGTGCCCTATATAATACATTATACTGAAAAAACATGTTGTAATTTTCAAAATAATCATTTTAATTTGATAACTTAGAAATATTTGAACGTGAATGAGTAGTTTATATTGTATGGAACCTGTATAGATTGACCCTTATATGAAATTACGACAATCCAAAGAACTAGATAAACGACTAAATGATGCAAAAGCAAGTATATCTAACATTTATTTCAATTTTTAAAAACTTTACATTTCAGCTAGTACATCATGAACTTGCTTTTGAGAAAATGAAACACGAAAGAAATGGTAAGTTTAGCTAAACTTACAATAAAAAGAAGTAATTAATGAAATTTTACCTTAGTTCAAGTTACTCTAGTAACAATAATACGCTCATTCCAATGATTAAAATTTAGTAGCATCTAAAAGACACTAGACTTGTTACATAAAATAAATTGAGTAAATTTAGAGCATTCCCTCATCTTCAAAAAAAACGCCTAAAATAGAAGAAAAAATGAAATTTTCGATTTTTTAAAGTACGATTTCGTCATCAAGAAATTCATAAACAATTACTAAATTACAGCAGATAGTTCTCGATAGTTTTTCAATCTGAATCATTTTTACTGTTATTTTTTCACTAAAAGAGCTAGAACAGTGATTTCAAAGCTGAAGTAAATTGGCAAAATTTCAATCTTTGTTAATATCTCAGATTCAAAAAAAGATCCGAATAAATTTTATTTTCCTTTTTCCCAATAGAGATTTGTTTATATAATGCGGAAATATGTATTTTTTAAGCGTACGTTTATAACTTATGGAGTTATTGAGTCACAAACTGGCAACAATGAACTCTGAAAATTTAGGTTTAGCGTAAGCATCAACTTCTAGTTTCAATAACAAAGAAACTTCCATACTTTGCATTCCCTCATAGATATGCATGGTTTACCTAAATAAAAATTTTCATTGAAATCTGAGACATGTCAGCCACAGCTGATTTGCTCATTTCGCATAGAATGACCCGTATATAAAAAACAATCGATTGTAGTAGTGTTTCTAGTTCAACATTTTTGCTTAATTCTAAAGCTATCTGAGTGACATATCTTAAACGTGATTTTGATGAGAACTTATAAATCCAATATTTTATTAAGTTATGAACCATGTTTAAGACATATATTTTCAGTAAATATTAGAAACGGATAATTCAAAATCTTAAGAAACATTTAAATGCGTAATTACAGCTGTGCAAATTTTAGAGGATTAGTATATATTTCTTATTTTGAATAAGAAAATAGTTTTTGCATTCAATTTTTTTGTTAACCTTTATTTGCCTGCATTAAAGAAAAGCTCTCTATATCCCCGAAACATGAGGTTTTTTATTATTATTTTTTTTCGTTTCAATTCACACTTTTCAGAGCTACAACCACTGTTTTTTTTTTCGAAAAAAAAAAAAAAAAACAATACAGATTTTCCAACAATGTAACTTCTCTGTAAGACTATTAATTGCTTCATGTTTCTTCCCTGGAGCCTTCTTTTAAGTAAAAATCTGTGAGATTTCATAAAAGTGAGGTAGATATTTATACTCGAAATACATTACACGTTTTTTAAAACATTAAAAGTATTTGTGTGTAAAAAAACTGTGATAAAAATATTAGACTGTACTCCAACAAAAGCAACAACAATTTTCAAGTTAAGTATTGCTCAAGGATTCAGAAAAGTCACGTAATTCACAACGTAGCATGGTTGCAGCAAGCTCCGTACCTGTTCGCGATTTTGACACTGTTTATTTATTCTAAAGACTTTGCTTTAATTGTGCCATTCTTAAGTGTTTGACCAAGTAAAATGCGTGAATTGTCAATGTTGGTGAGAAATGGATGTTATTCTTAGAACTTTATCACGTTAATTATAACCATAGCATTAACTGTTGCCCTCTATTTTTTTTCGCCATGACCCCTGTAGTCTTTTTTTTTTTTTTTTTGAAGTACCTCCAAGCCATCTCGAACGCCCTAGAAGCATCTAACACAAAGACTTTTTCAAGTTTTTTTTTTCTCCTTCTACTCCTCCTGCCATCCATGACACTTATTTCAGAATTTTTTTCCTTTAATTGATAATTCGTAGACATAGGTGAATTTCTGACATACGTGCCGTTTCGAACGAAACATTCCCGCATTTAAATAGATAACTCATTGAATACATTAACTATTGATGCATTAATAAACTTCGCAATAAGCTTCCATAAACCAGTCTCGCTTTTGGGCAATGTCTCCCGATGTCCCCGAACATAGCTTTTTGACTTCGAAATGTTCTTTTTTCTGAAAATCAACCTAGGGAAATGGAAAAGAGTTTCGTAACTGACTTTCAAAAAGGAAAAAAAATAAGACACGGCTATAGACGAAAATTTAATATTATTATCCAAATCTACAATCGTTGTTGAAATGGACACTGCAAACGAAACGGTCGAGACGAGAGGGTATGCGATTTGAGCGGGAAGAATAATTAATAATCCTTCCGATTAAAGAGTTCAGAAGTGTGTTAGCAGATAAGAGCAGAGAAGTAGGTGAACTGCCCCCAATTCAAACTTTGCTACTTTTTCGAACCACTCAACTGCCGCACAAAGGTTGGCTGCGGAAAGCGGTGCACCAAAAATGCAGCTTAAAGCTCATTTATCGCCGTCAGACCTATTTATTTAAAGATTCTTTTACTAATTGCACTTGGAAAATTGTTTACTTTTATGTTATGAAGGAAAAAAAAACATTGTTTGAGGATAAAAGAAAGACGTGAAGTTAGAAAAAATATGACATTTTCCTTTGAACAATTGTGAAAACTTGTACAAAAGTAAAATTTGTCGCCTTAAATATTGTAGTCTATATTTTTTTTTTTCATGAAAAACATGTGAGAAAAGTTTCGTAGTGATCACAACCCATTACTTACATCCATAGAGATATAATTCTTAAAATGGTTTCTGTGGTTATATCAGTTCGAGCAAGGCGGATGTTTACAATCCTAACCACACCATCGCTAAAGTTTTTGAAACGTTTTAAATAGCTTTATATCCTACCGAAATGAATAAACTTTATATTTCCATGGCATGTTATGTATTTACATCGTGGATCATCAGCATTTCACTTTGTTTCCGATTAGAGCCTTGAAACTGCACCCACCCAAACATTCTGTTCCGCTTCTGAAACAAGATATTCACCATTTGTTCCCACGAAAACAACAAACTGATCTGGAGCCCTGAATGCCTTTCCGTCTAACTTTAAACCTTTATAGTAGGTTTTTGCGCTCTTTCTATTTCCGTGCGGCATTTTCCGATTTCTGGAACGATTCCCTCGAACTGCATTGTTCTTCTCGCTCAAAAAGCCACTTGACACTTGAATTGTGCCTCCTTAGCAGCCCTGGCACGCGTCCCAAAATGCGATAGAGCAGTTGTTATATTTCTGTTCCACTGACTTGATCTCCGAGGTTGCGGTGACCTCTATTTTTGGTAATTCGTGGAAGTCTAAAAGTTAGTGGGACATCATCACCCCGTCATGCCAGACAGCTTTGCGTCATTCAAAAAGAGTTGGACTGCCATATAGTTACAAAGACAGTGTCATCTTTGAACTGATTTACATTGAAATTGATGTAACACTTTTTTGAAAGAATACGGTGTTCAAGTCCCGTCCCAACGGTGTGAAGAGAATTTAGCTTACATTTTTGTTGTACTTATACAAAGGCAACTTTCATCCATGCTTTATGAGCTGAAGAATAATTTGTGCTGTTCATTTTCTCGACAATATGGCTTGTGCACCCGTATTTATATAACTCAAATCATATTAGCAAATATTAAGAGGATGTTTTCGCAAAAAAAAAAAAAAAAATCATCTTTCACGAAAAGATAAAGAGTAAGAAAAATAAGTTTCTTATGACTCTAAATGATATAGCTTCCCTCTTTTTATTTCATTTTGATAACGTAACTATTGATGTCAGAACTTTGATTGACTAAAAAAACAAAGTATCGTAATTTTTCCTTATAAAATGCTATACGTTTTGACCTCTGAATCAAAATTATTGGGCTCTGTTCAGGGACATTTTGACCAATGCAGACATACCAATGTCTAGTTTCGGTTCATTAGACTTTCCGTTCTTTATTTATTTAGTACTAGTGGCACCCGCACGGCGGCTTTTCCCGTAATAGAAAAATTAAAAGGTCTTTTGGTTCGCTTGTATATTTACAAATAATGTATGGTGAATTTTCTCGCCAGTTGGCTTGTACCCACGTTACAGTTCCACGTTATGATAATTTCGTATCTCGTCAATTGGCTTGTGCCCATGTTACGGTTCCACGTCATGATAATTTCGTAATTTATCATAGTTTTTTTCTTAAAATTGGAATAGAAAAAGAACCACATCGAATTTTCGAAAAATCGCTTCGAGGTGCACACCCCCATGCTACAAACTAATGCCAAATTTCATGAAAATCGGCCCAACGGTCTAGGCGCTATGCGCGTCACAGACATCCTACAGACATCCTCCGGACAGAGAGACTTTCAGCTTTATTATTAGTAATAAAGATTTTCAGAGATTAGTTAAAAATTGCTTTTACGCTATTCTTCAAAAAAAAAAAAAAAAAACTAAAAAATATCTTTTAATAGCTTTATTGGAAGTGATTTTGGAGTCTCTTTCAATTCAGTAACTGGAACACTATAGGCTGTGTAAAATCGGATCCTGCTTTCTGTATCTATTGCACATGACCTTTTCATTTGCATGTTAATTTTTACAGGACTCTTTCAACGCAGTAAATTAAAACTACAAACAATTGTAAGTGTGAGCTTATAACTTTTAATGATGTTCAAATTCTATTTTTGCAATTTTCATTCACGCAAAACGAGTATACGAATAACAGGCAATGTTCGGAAATGGTGGAAAGGGTTTATTCTATGTACTCATTTATGTATGTACTTCAATGTTCTGATTAATTTGATTCACTTGTGCATTGTGGTTTCGTTCTTTTCTACTAATCCATTTAGATATCGTTTTCATAATATAAATTTCCCCTATTCTTTTCTTTATTCATCCTACTGTTTTAGGAAGAGAAATTTATGTTCTAACTTGAAATTACAATGTTACTTACATTAAAAAAATCAAGTTCGTGTACAAAACGTTCATGATGAAAATTCACTTGAAAGTTCCCAGAAAAGTGTGCATTAGTTCGTTCAAGTTTTAACAAAAGTTTCCCTAAATATGTTAATTACTTTGTAGATAAATTTGGCATTCAGAGGCTAGTTCTGAAAAATATATTTTCAAACAGGAAATAACCTTTCCTAGTGTCTAGTGTTTTCGTTGAAAATAACATGACTTGAACAATCTACTTTGCATAAAGAGATAATCTAAAATATTTCTGGCAATACTGAATCACGGGTAATTTTCCTTTTTGTGTTTCATTTAGCAGTTGATTAGTATAGATATTCTCTAAAAAGAAGGTCATCTCGAAATAGTTTCCGTTCGACATTTCAGTTCATTCTTATTTCTGCTAAATGTTATTTAAATAAGCACTAGTTGGAAAATATGAATCATTCCGTGAAAACGTATTCATTGCTTTTGAACTACTCGTATAAAAAACGTACAAATTCTATCTGTATATAAAGAAAGATCATCAGGGGTTCCCCGACGGGAGGTCACTGTGATCAACGAAAATTTTCTCATTTGTCAAATTTTGCCTGACGATTCGGAAAAATTTGGAGTTCCATTCGGCAAAATTATCCTCAATCTGCGAAATTTAGAGTTCCATTCGACAAAATTACCTTCATTCGGCAAAATTCGGAGCCGAGCCATTTGGCAAATTGAGACTCCGCCCACCCAAAAATTTAAGTTCGGGACGCCCCTGAAGATCACATCTGGAAACGAATGTTGCTATAATAATAATAATAATAATAATAATAATAATAATAATAATAATATGCTAAAAAATCACTTTGCAGTAATGCAACACAGATGTAGTTTATATATATACAGTCGAATCCCGATTTACGCGAGGGATGCGTTCCGAGACTCCTCGCGTAAGTCGAAATTTCGCGTTGTGGAAAAGTGTTGTGTATATGATTTTTTTTATTAACATACCCAGTCATTATAGACATTTGAACACCTTTTAAACTGTTTTTGACCATTTTTTAACTTGTTTATATTACCGTTTCTGATATAAAGAGCTGAATTTTTATCGTATTTTTAAAAAAGTTGCATTATTCAACATAAAATACTCTTACGATGCATAAAATCACTGATCAATGGGAGACAGAGACATAAAAATGAAACAGTATGGTACGCACAGTATGTAGTAATAATAAAGCATTGCATTGTATGAGTACTATACAATGGATAAGATAAGTTACATTTATAACTTAAAAATTGAAGATGATTATTTATGCTGCGCAATCTGATTGTTATTCTAATATATTTTTAAATACAGCAGCTTCGCATTTACTTTTATAACATTTACATCTATGGTAAGACCCCTCTTTCAGGATCTTAATAATCTACAATACAAGAGCAGATTCCAGCTTTATAGTGTTTGCATTTTGCTTAAACACTACTCTGCGAGCTTCATATTAAAACTAAGGTCTGGACTTATACGGATTGCCTTTCTCTTGACTTTTAATTATACGTATGAAAGATTCACTCATACCTAATTGTCGTGCTACCTTCGACCCACTTTCCAGTTGTACAAGAGTATCAAGAACCTTTACCTTTTCTTAAATTGTCGCAAACTTTCGCTTTTTGTTTTCATCTTCAAACTTTACATGAAACAGCGTGCCTAGGTGCCACAATATTTCATCACCTTTTAGATTTAGAATAAATAAATGATAAATGAGGAGTGGTGATACATACACACTAACAATGCTTTTTTATAGTGCGGTACGTGGTAGTTTGCGCAGTCAGTGATACTGAAAGGATGAAAGTACATTCACGAAGTCAATGTTTAGTAGTCAATAACAAAACTGCAACTTAACATCACAATTCCTTTCCAGATAGTTTCGTGTTGAGAGAGAGAAATTCGCTTTGGCTCTAAAATTCGTTGCTCCTGAAAAACTCGCGTTATAGCCATTTCGCGTAAGTCGGATCGCGTTGCAGCGGGAGTCGACTGTATATATATATATATATATATATATATATATATATATATATATATATATATATATATATATATATATATATATATATATATATATATATATATACTGCGGTTTGTTTGTTTGTTTTTTTTCTTTTGCGAAAATTTCCCCTAACATTAAGAACTAGTGTATTCTATTCTAGTTGCCAAATAATCGTAGCTAAAAGGAGAGTGGTGTAAGTCATTTTACTAGTTTTGAGTAAATGAGAGTTTTTAAAAATATCTGCAAGAAAGAGAGAGAGAAAACAGATAAATCAAGACGGAGAAAATTTTTACTTTAAGAACAGAGTTTGTATGTACCTTTTTTATAATAAATTTATTTTTATCAAAGATTAATTTTAATTTGTTTTAAAGAAACTCTGAATGAATTATACACCACAGTCATTATACATTCACGTTGGGTTTTGCTGAAAGAAAGTCGAGTACTACAAACGCAAGGACTGGTATAAATTAAAAATTAGAAAAGAACTCTAGTTGCTGGTCCAATCAGCTGCTTCTATGGGCAAAAACTCAAATTGTAAAAATTTTAACACAATTACCATTCTAGCCTGTTCAAATAGTATATGGTATACGAAGAAATATAATGTATCAAATGAAATTGTTGCCGAGAAGCAATCTCTTTTATATTGAAAGTTATATAAATGAGAGATATCTCTAAAATAAATATAAAATTCATGTAATGTTGAAGAAAAAAATAATTACTGTTTTAATCATATTTATAGTTCAACTTCAACAATTATTTCATCAACTAAAAATCCATTTCGTCAATAATTTTTTTTTTTTTTTTTGAAACCACGATTGCCGAAGTGTATGAGTATTTAATTAGCAGTCAGATTTAGTTACTAAGTTATCCTAAATCATATAGAATTGGTATTTTTTTTCAACTTTTAGCAGAATGGCTATTGTTTGCACTGTACTTGTTTAACTTTAAGGAAAAGTATAACCACTAAGAATATTTCTAAGCAAAAAATATTTATTATGGAAGACATTAGAATTATGTCTAAATTGAGAATTGAATTCACTTATTTTTTATGAAAAATAATTCCTTCTGCGACGTTTAGATTTTGCTGATACTAATATTTCACACTATTTCTTGCTGCAATTTTGATTTTCCTAGTAACTAATGCACTGACATATTGAATTTTCATTTCGATACCACTAAATGCACCCCCCCAAAAAAATTAAGATACCATAAAATTATTTCAGAAACTCATAGATTAATTTCGATTAGGAAATTGTCTGAATGTTCAATTTGGACAATTTCCAAAACCAACAATTCAAACAATATTCAAACAAATTCAAACAATTTTCAAAAACTGAATGTTCAATTCAGTTTTTGACTGTATTTTATTGTCAAAAACTGAAAAGCGTTCTCCACAATAAAGACCCATCTTCTTTCGAATTATTCCTAGAATGCAACTCGTTTGATTGTCAATATCTTTGGAAATTTTCACGATATTCTACAAGAGTTTTTAAAAGGTTCCATGTGTCATGTACACAAAATTATGAATTTTAAAATTTTATATATTTCCCCTGCAATGCTCAGTAAAAAACTAATTTCTTTAAATTCATTACATGCCATTTCGTAATTGTTTTTTTCTATTTCATAGTTTCTCTTTTTTTTATGTTCTCAGTAATCTGGGTGAAATTTCATAGCTAACTCTGCGAGTTGTAAGTCAAAAACACGCAAAAAAGAATACATTTCTTTGATTGAAAAAAAAACTTGCTTGCATATTCATGAATACTTTTGCTATTACCGAGAAGACCAGTAAAATACTAACACATTACAAATAAATTATTTTATGAGATTTACTACTCATTTTTAGTTTTTACGATGCAGGAAGAATTTTGGACACTAGCTTTTCTCTTGTGTTTTTTCTTCTTTATAGGTGCCAATTGTGTGCAGCGTCAACTACTGTTGGTTTTACCTTAGTTAAAAAGAACCATTTTTTTCCATTTTTGTTTACGATCCATATATTACACGAGAAATTGATCAGGAGGAAAAAGTTAAAAACGTTTTAACTTATTATTTATGTTAAATACTACCAACAGTAATTATTTACTAAATAAAGAGTTACAAAGGTAAAATACAGTAATGGAACGTTAAAAGTACATGATCTATCGTTTGATGTGCTTTAAGGAATAAACTGTAGGGATTTGGGTCAGGGAAAATAATAAACAAAATTATCGAAAAAAAAATAACAATAATAATATGCTAAAAAATCACTTTGCAGTAATGCAACACAGATGCAGTTTGTATATATATATATATATATATATATATATATATATATATATATATATATATATATATATATATATATATATATATATATATATATATATATATATATATATATATATATATTAGGACTCGACCGATGCATCGGTCTGGCCGATGCATCGGTGCCGATGGTTCAACAATTTAGCCATCGGCATCGGCATCGGCGGCCGATGCTAACTTGCAGGAAACATCGGCCCATCGGCCCTAAAAACATCGAAAAGCCGATGGAATTGGCCGATGTTTTCGAAAAAAAGGACCTTTGCTGTTTTACTTTTAATACAAAGTAATGGGAGTTATTGTTTTTTATATAAAATTGTTTACTTAAATTTCAGTATGAATTTCTATTTTAGTTACCCCTGAAAGAGTTTTTAATTCTGCATTCAGGTACCAAACAAGTTAATTATTGCGTTTTTTTTTTTTTTTTTTTTTTTTTTTTTTGCGCCTGGATGTACGTATGTATCTCTCATAAGTCATAACTCAAAAATGGTAAGCTGTAGAAGGTTAAATTTCGCATGGATGGGGGGTCTGCGTACGTTCCAGTTGTGCATTTCCCTTTTTGTTTTCGGTCGGGTGTTCTAAAAAGCCTATTTACTCATTTTTTGTGGCTATTAATTATTTATTTCAATGCAAAACTAATATAGCGTCTCAGACTTTGCGATCATTTGGTGATATATTTTTGCTGGATTGGAGACCAACTTGGAAACAAATGTGAGATGGCGAAACCGTTTTTGTGTCATTTTGTTAGATTCCCGTTGAACCGACGGTAATGTTTAATTTTCGATATTTGTAATATGAATCACAGTAATGCAGTCTTTTCTGTATCGCTTCTGCGGAGTTACAAGTTTGGGGCCAGTCGAAATACGTTTCGGAGCCCTATTTCTCTATCACGGAAGTTGTAAAACATTTATCATAAGCATTTTTGTAACTCCTACGGTGCCCCTATGGTTATGGGGCTTCTCGCGCAATTGCAACATTTGCTATATTTTAAAGCCGCCACTGCACGTCAAAACAAACTCAGGTGCAAGCTTTAAAAGGGTTTTTCCGCTCAATACTTATGATTATTTTGAACTCAATTTTTTACGAGTATTTTTTGTATTTCCGAGAACACTTGCGTGCCCCCCCCCCCCCTCCTCTTCCTCCTATTTCTGAAATTGAACTTTTTTGACCATTCATAAAATTAGAATTTTTTTTTAAAAACTTAAGAAAATTTTTGAACATTAATGTAAGAAACTGATTAAAGACGTTTTGAATGGTGACATAATTCGGAAATCAAAGAATCTTCTGAATTTTTTCTTCGGAAGGTGTTGTAGTAGGTTAAAAAACCCTTCCGACGCGTTGGTGGTAGCGGTTCTGTACTTAAAAAATATGGCCGAAGTTGTGTGTGGGGGGGCCGATATTTAATGTTGCGAGTCTCTCCAAAATCAGAGGGTGATTCCCCCCCCCCCCTCCCTCGTCGTTTCAAGAATTTCTTAGATATTTAGCGATTATTTATTTTGCTCAAGAAATGTCATTTTGCGCTGTATTTCTCATACTTGTTTCACCTATATTTCGTAATGCGCTATTTTTTTTTGCATCATTTATAGCGATCGAGTTTTTTCTATTGTAAGTTACTATTTTTCTGTATTTTTATAAAATCAACAAATAATTTTTTTTTTCATCATATTTTTAATAATATGTTATCGAAAAGTTTCAAGGATTTTCTATTATGCATTTTTTTAAACTTCAGAAAATTATTGTTAAATTGAAAAAATTAATTAGAACATTTTTATAGAGCTTCACAAAAGATTAAACAATCAAATTATTCAATATTATGTGTGCAAACATCAGATCAAGTAGTATTATGTATTCAATTATTAACTTGGCATAAATATCGAGTTTGTTTATTGTAGCTGCGTATTAAGAACCTCGTTTTTTCCATGGCTATTTCTTTTTTCAGCAAAAAAATTATGTCACTGTTACAGCTTTTATGAAAAATACAAATTTTTCTATTCATAAATTTTAAATAAGTATAAAAATATTCCTATTATGATTTAATATTGTAATTTCTCTATTACCCTTTTTGTTTAATTTGATGACTAAAAAATGTCTACGTGCAATCTTTCCACTTTAATTGCGTAATTTGTTGCGATTTCATATATATATATATATATATATTTTGAATGATTAAACAACATAATTTAGTTTTTTTTAACTATGTATAGTGTACCTAAATCCATCCATTATTACATTATTACTGAAATCGTAGTTAATTTTAAAAAATTAATTAATTGGTTATCTTTCTTTCTTTTTTTTTTTTTTTTGCTGTTGCTTTTTTTCTCTTTTATCATACAGCAGTCAAAAAAGGAGAAGCAAAACTACACCCTATAAAGATTGTACGTAGTACGATCCAAAAGTTCGGGGACAAGATGCATAAAACCCTGCCCAGGAATAGGTCACATTACCGAAACATCCACCTTCAAAGGGTCACCTTGAGGGACTATGTACTTCTGCCAATGTTCATATAACTTTTGGAAACACTCCTGGAAGCCATTTTAATGGTTTTTTTTTTTTTTTTTTTTTTTTTGCTGGGAACAGGTAAAAGTCACACGGAGCTAAGTCTGACGAAACGTTATGTTATTTGTTAGTCATATCAGAGTATTGACCAATTGAACCGTGCATCCTTAACATGAAAGTCGCCTTCATCCCCACGATGAAGTTAAAAGCAGCAGCGCAAGAGACCTTACAGGAGGTTACGAAAAATGGCTGCCAGGAGTGCTTCTAAAAGCTATACGAACATTGGCAGAAGTGCATAGTCGTTCAAGGTGACTATTTTGTAGATAAATGTGCTTCGGTAATGTGAACTATTCAGGGTAAGGTTATACAGCTTGTCCTCGAACTTTTAGATCATACTACGTACGTATGAGTTTTCAACTTACTATTTCACAACGTTTTTGAGAGACGCAAGTTTATGCGCATGAAGATATCATAAGAGGATATTTCGGTCATCTATTTGTTCTTAGGTACATATACATGTACAGATGTGCCGAAAAAACTTGTGAAGTTTAAATTGGGTGATCGTAAAATAGAAATTTCGGTCGAAATCTGATTTTTTTTTTTTTTTTTTTTTTTTTGTGATTACAATCCCCTATTCGTAGAAAGGAAGTAAAGTGAAATGTATAAATGATCCTTTAAATCCCTGACAATCTTAGCAATTTATTTCTGTTATTTTTTTTTTTTTTTGCCATCGGCCCACGGCATCGGCCATCGGCAATCGGCCATTTGGAGAAAAACAATCGGCCATCGGCCATCTTTGAACAATCGGCCAACAATCGGCATCGGCCCATCGGCCAAAAAATGCCATCGGTCGAAACCCTAATATATATATATATATATATATATATATATATATATTTATTATTTATATTTATATACTGCGGTATTTTTGCGAAATTTTCCCCTATCATTAAGAATTAGTGTATTCTATTCTAGTCTGTTTTTTGTACTTATTGTACATTATAAAATGTGTCAGTAAACATACATTACTAACTATCTCATTTTCTTTCCCCTAGGTTTTTTTGACAAATTACACAGTCATTTACTTTGTCTAGTAGCTCCAGATCTACAATCTTAAAGTAACTGTTGATTAATCTTCACTGCAACTTTTTTTAATACTTTTTACAAGTCCTCAGTTTGCGACAACTAAAGTGCATTCGCTACCTCATTACACCTCAGAAGTTTATCATAGAATTTTTCATCTACTCAGGCAAGCTTCATCTCGCAACCATTCAAAAAATAACTATTGATCTGCCTACCGACATTTTGCACGTGTTGAAGAATTGAACCACGTATTTTTGCATATTTCTCACAAGGATTCATTTTTGAGATCAACAACAAAAGTATAATCAGACTATTTATTAAACTACCTGACAGAGTTTATTACAGTCATAGAATTTTTCATGATGCAGCTCATAGAATTTTTCATTCAAGTCTACTATTTGCAATCATCAAGTAAAGTGCAATCAATTTATCTTTATTGAACTATCTGCTTGCTATTGTTGCACTTGGGATTTTTTCTGATAAATCATCAGTTTGTAATCTTCGACAAAAGTGTAAATAGACGATCACCATTGAACTGACTCACTTCTTTAAGCATATCAATGAATACCAAGGTTCCAGAAGTACTTTCGACTGTCCTTCAAAGACTGTTCCAAAGACGCCAACGATCTGAAAAAATATATACTTTGGCTGACGTATCTGCTCATTGTCATCCCAATGATTGTTGGATTGTGGTCTGTGATTATGTGTACGATGTTACATCATTTTTGCATGAGGTAAAGAAATTTTTCATTCAGCTATAATCACTGTATTTTTATGAAGTTTAAATTCAAAAAACAAATTTGTAAATTGCTGATTAGCTACACTTATACTGCCTCGCTAAGCATAAAAGTAGCAGATTAACTTTTTATCAAAACTAAGTAATGATCACCAGTTGGTTCATTGTCACATATTTCACCTAAATGTAATGTCTTGTGGTCATTTGTCAATGGGAAATACTTTTCAAAAAATTCTGAAGTTCCATCTAAATCACATGAAGGGGAAAATTTTAAATGGCAATTTCTCATTTTGAACTCGACTGCAGATACGACTTTTGCGCTGATCACGGAAGTAAAGTTTATTAAAATGTAAGTAGGCATGACACGATGGGTTACATCATGTCTGTAATATTTTCCTATCCTCCAACGAACCGATATTATTATCTATTTTTTCAAATGTAAAAGATCCAACAATTTGATATTTTTACTGACCGCGCACTGTGTAGTTGTATTTTCAAATTATAGAAAGAAATGCTTTCACTCGTTTATTTTGCTGCAGAATCATTTTACTTTGGGCCAAGATCATTAAATTGGTCGGTATGAGCCTATGGGGGGTTGATATCATATAATTCATCTTGGAAGTGTGGCGATTAGGGGTTTATCAATACCAATTCCATTCAATCAATAATTTATAACAGCAAACGCTATGAATATGATTTTTGGTCGGAATATGTTTTTAGTTTTGAGTGCCACAGTATAAGCGAATTAAATTTTTAATAACTGAACTATGATAAAAATTAGGATAAAAATAGATTATGCAAAGATTTAGTTATGCAGCATTCCCCTTTTTTATACATCCTCAAGCTCCTATAATTGAGTCTGGCTTCAATCTTGTTAATTGCATTTTAACAAAATCGAGAATTAATTGAATGTAGAGAACAAACTTATTTCGAAACAACTATTGCTAACCTTACAGGCATTGTGAAGTACCCACCTCCTTTGCATTGATATCATGATTAAATTAGATTTTCAAAAACAAAACAAATCACCTAAATAAAGTAACAAAAAGTCTTGTTTTTAGGGGGTCGATAAGACAATTAGCAAAAATGTTAACAGTCGATTAATATATATTTTGTTGAATAAATTTTGAACTTCTAAGAGTTCTGAATTTTACAGCATCCTGGTGGGTTTGATGTGATTATGGAACAAGCTGGACGAGATGCTACAGTTGCGGTTTATACAGCAGGACACCAAGCAGAGACGATAGATCTCTTAGAACCTTTATGCGTTGGGACTTTAGCTCAAGTAAGTTCTTAATTAACCTATTATGTGTCCTACATTTTACTAACTATCTTCTTTTTGTGCCATGTACTTACTTCATTTTAGTGTCCTACATTCGATAATCCACTTTATTTTGATGTCATATATTCCATAACCCCAGTTATTTAAGAGAATATTATTAAAAAATCTATCATATCTTTAATGCTACACGTTTGCATTGAATTCTTTAAAGTTCTTCTTTAATAAAACTAAAACTGAAATAGAAAAATTTAAAATCATGTAATTATAGTTTAAAAAAAATAAATATACATTATCGACAATCCTTCCGTACAAAGAAGGACTTTAATAAAAGAATCAACATTCTTCGCTTCCCCCCTAAGTACTAATGGGTATGTGATAGACTTTAACACCAAGTATTGAAATAAATGGAAGATACATTATTTCAATTTTAAACGAGAGCTTAACAATAATAGTATTCTCTTAACTTATAAGACAGTTGTTTAATTATTTAATTTTTCTCTCATATTTTTTACCACTTGGAAATGTGTAGTTAAATTTATCAACGTAAAATTTATTGAAATTCAGTTTAGTAAGTAATACCTTTTCTACGACGACTTTAATATTTTTTTTACGAAATAAGTTGCACGCTAAGAGCTGAATTAACCAACAAGAAAATCTAGGGGAATTCAAAAATTTAATTTTTTCGGAGAAATTGCTATATGTTAATTTTGATTCCAAATTTTTGCGTAATTGTTACGCTAAGGGGCTGTCCATAACTGATGTAACCCTATGAAGAGGAGGGGGTTCGTGAAATTGTGACAGTTTGTGACACGGGGACAGGAGGGAGTAAAAAATGTGTGACATCACACATTTTGGTTGAAGTATAACAATTTTTATAACAATATATTTATGTAATTTTTTTGACGTGTGACAAGGAGATGGGGTAAGGTGAAGCGTGGCACTTTGTGGCAAAAGAAGGAGGGCTTTGAATATGCTGAAAAAAAGTGTGACATCCTTTATGGACAGCCCCTAATGCGAATGCAACAAAAGACAAATCACGAAAATTAATTTGAAAAAAAAAATGGTTGCCCAGTACATTCAACGTTTTAGATCTCAATGAGTTCGCAAGCATTTTCTTAAATTCCTTTTTCATTAGTACCATTCAGTTATTAGCACGCTAAATGTTAGCTATCGCAAAATTTACGAATTTACTGTAAGTAAAAAATATCCTACAGTAAATGCATTATTTAGCCGTAAAATATTAAAATAGTTAAATATTTAAACGTTGTAATACTTGTACTATGTTCTTGTGGCGTCGAAAGAATATTCGATTTCGAGTCACAAAAAAGTACACCTACTCTTTCATGGTCAAAATCAATCCGAAAAATTCTATCATCATATATATAATAGTCAGTGATCGAGTAACGTTCCTGACGTCATCAACAATGAAACTCGCAATACAGCATACTAATTCGATAATATGTTTTGGTAATGTTTAACATGCAGGGAAAGGCTTTATTGTGACAAAGCTGAACTGAATCCGATAACTTAACTGTTTTACTGGTAAGACTGTGTCATTTCAGGGGAATGAAGAAACGAAAAAGCGGTCAACTATGAACGCTATCTACTGGAGTTTAGGGTTAATCCACTGGAGTTTGGGTTAAAATTTCGTCAATCAAAGTATTACCAAACAGGCATTGGCTTCGTTCAAATGTAGAAGCAATTTTCACCCGTCATGTCTTGACGGGCAATTTTCTAGTATTTGTAATAATAATAAATAAATCAGATCTATTCCAATACCCTTCTAACAGAGTTCCTCTTAACTCGCGTGTTGAGTTGCACATACCTCTCTCTTGATTACGAACGATAGATAATTCTATTCACAACTATCAACAGATTTTAAATATTTAAAGATTGATAAATGCATAAGTACTTTATAGAAAAAGGTCAAATCGTTTGCTAAATTGATGCTAATGTTATAGCAAATCTACAATTACTTTCGAAATTATAACAAAGTTAATTTTGTCATATGGAATACTTTTCTGCTCGATTCAATTCAAAGGACGCCTATTTGTCCAATTTTATTATTTTTTAAAATCAGCTGACAAGCGCTTACTATTATTTTATTTTATTTTTTATTATTTTTTTGTCAAAGCATGCTTTTTTTCAGTTGTAACATATAGGGAAGAAAATAATCCAATGGATACTATGAGTCAAAAATTAAAAAGCGTTATTTTTGGTCAAAAATAAATTTTTGTATCAGTGAACAAGCCAACGTTATTCCAGCACTAATCGCTAAATAACAGTGTAAAATGTGTTTTCGAATTTAGGATTTCCAAGAGACTTTGAAATATGTAGGGTTGGTTGGGGTAAGCCGTTTGAGAATAGTTCGGTTTCAAAACCTTATACAAAAGTTTAAAAACAAAAAAAATTAAACTTATTGTCTTATTTTATCTTGGACATTATTAATAAACAAAAGTTAATCATTATTTTCTAAAATAATGCTTTAAATATTCTTAACGATTATATGTTTTAAAAAATTGGACTGGTGTCCCACTTACCCTATAGTAAGGGGTAAGTGGGTCACCCCCTTTTATTTCAATTTCAATCAAGCATATCTAAAAAAGGGGGAAAGGGGGGTCTTAGATGATAAAGTTTGTAAATTTTTAGTGTGAATTATTTTTTTGTAAATGCATCCATTTATGAGATATTTACTGTATTTTAAATCTGCATCACGGAAAATTTTAAAACGAAAAACAAAACAATTTCATTTGTGAAACTTATTGAAAGCCTATAGGTATATGTTTTACTTTTACATATAAAGATGTGTGTTTAATGAACGTAAAGTTGAAAAAGAAATTGGAAACACTAAATGACTACATCTATGTTAAGTTGGCTAAGGAAAAACCATTATTGCTTCATCCTCAGTAACTATTCCAACATAATCTGCACTGTGCCAATAAAAAGGGTCACTTTTTCTGTTCTTTCTTGCAAATTCAACACTATATTTTAATTTGTGTCATCAACTTCCAACGTTAGATATACTTAAATCTTTATGATTTTCTTTCATGTATGTTTCACAAATACATAATCAACAGCTTTAGCAGTTTTTGTAGCTGACCTATCAATTCCTACTAAGTCATCATAGTTGTCTTGTATTTCACTAATACAAATATTTAATCAGAGTTCTTTTGATTCTGATATCCCCATTATTATAGGGGGACCCACTTACCCCATAGTGAGGAGACCCACTTACTCCATAGTGAGGAGACCCGCTTACCCCTTATAGCAAAAAATCAAAAATGAACGGGGTAAGTGGGACACCTCCTCTTAAACACTCATTACTAATATTTTATGCAAAAAATCTTGTTGTATGACCTTCAAGTTACGTGACGTGAAAAATTAATTATCATAAAAAAACAATAAAAACCAACATGGAAACACTTCTTTGAAAAATGTTGCTTGACTTGCAAAAAAAAAATTTTTTTCAAAATTATTTTTTGACTAATAGTTCATTTATATTATACAAAAAAAAAGGCTAAAATCGCAAAACACGATGTAGTTCTGATTTTTTAATATGTTGTTTGGGTCAATTTGGGTAGTGTAAATTTAAGTTTTCAGTTTTCAAAAACCTGTGTTCACTGCGTAATTTGCGAAAAACTGCGAAATTTTCGGACTTCTTTAAGTTTTTCCTTTATAACTCCGAAACTATTCAACTTTTGACACTAAATGGGAAAAGCACATTAAATTTTGAACAATGTAAGCTCAATGACCAATAGTTTAGGAGATATCGTACTTCAAAAATTGGCCATTTTTGGCGAAAAATGAAAAAAATATTCTTTGATCACATTCCATGCCAAAAATGAACATGAATTCACACTCTAATTGAAAAAAAAAAAACTGGATTTACTGTTACAGTACATTTAATTGGTTTTCATTTAAGCCAAAAACGAAGTCTGTAGAATAAATAGTTTATTTACAATCGCAAAACAAACAAATAATCGGAAAATTCAATTTTTGAAGAAATAAGACAAAACACTTTTCAAGACAATATGGAAGATCCTATTCTAAAAAATGGGGGCAACGAATGATAAAATAAGGGTCTATTGCGTGTTTATATAAGTATGTGTGCTGGCAAAACACGGAGGTCATAGAAAACTTAAATAGTTCAATAATCGACAGCTCTATGCAAGTAAAGCAAGCATTCCTTCCTCTACGTATCTGTGCCTTTAACATCGTTGAATTTTCGACCGTATTTCATTTTTCAACTGGAAAGTTCCCTACCGAGTTTTATTTTGAATGGAGAATAATTTTGGTACCAGACAAATTTTTAATCAGATTTAATTATCCTAAGACGGATGAGCAGAGAAACAAAGAATGAATGAAAATGAAAGTGCACTCATTCTTTTTGCAAAAGCAAATGAAACTGTCCAGGTTCATCGTATCAAATGTAAAGCTTTAGCGGGAAACCTAGAATGAAAAAAATGTACCCCCTGTACACCTTAAGTGCAATATTGTCGGATGTTTATACTTATTGAAAAATCATTCAAACAGAAAGTGTGGAAAATAGGGATGCACCTAGAAACATTAACCAAAATGCTTCCACCTTTTCCCCCCTTTTTAGTATAGAATCATCTATATTGTCTTGAAAAGTGTTTTGTCTCATTTCTTCAAAAATCGAATTTTCCGATTACTTGTCTGTCTTGCGATTGTAAAAGAACTATTGAATCTACAGACTTCGTTTTTGGGTTAAATGAAAGTCAATTAAATGTACTGTAACAATATATCCAGTTTTTTCAATTAAAGTTGGAATTCATGTTTATATTTGATGTGGAATGTGATCGAAGCATAATTTTTTCACTTATCGCCAAAAATGGCTAATTTTTGAAGTACGATATCTCCTTCCCATTTAGTATCAAAAGTTGAATAGTTTCGGAGTTATACAGGAAAAACTAAAAGAAGCCCGAAAATTTCGCAGTTTTTCGCGAATTACGCAGCGAGCACGAGCTTTCAAAAACTGCAAACTTAAATTTACACTACCCTAATTGACCCAAACAACATATTGAAAAATAAGAACTACATCGTGTTTTGCGATTTTAATATCTAATATGACTGGACTATAAGTACTATGACCTAGAAAAAAATTCCACGAAGCCCAAATATGTGCAAAAGCAATCATTTATTAAATCTAACATGATCAGTGCAAAAATATTTGAAAACTTTATCCATATTTCAGTTTTAGGGGGGGGGGTGAACCACTTACCGCAGTGACCCACTTCCTCCAACCAAACCTATCTGGAAAAAAAATTCTGATTTGTGCTACAATAATGGTGGTTTTCTCGCTGATTATTTTATTTTCCAACCACTGTATTTACAGCGCTGAAATATTCTTTCTCTTTAAATTACAACTTTTACTTTTAGAATAAATGTAAAATCTCCAGAGTGAACACATTTCGGAAAATATTTTGCATAAACTACAAACATTCATTAAAAATATGGTAATTGGTATTGTCAAGAGAATACGCAGAATAAATGAAAGAAAAATCTCTAATAGGATAAAGATGAATTTCACCAAGTCACGTTTATTGAAACATGGGAAATGACATTTCAATATTTATTTTTCAACCATAAATAAATATTTTAAAATACAACTCCAATTACAAAAAAATATGTGCTACTTTTAAAACTTTTTGTGTTTGCACTGGTTAAAAAAACCCCAAAAGTTTCTGACTTCTTTTTTTTGCAGTAAATACAAATACTTTGGGTACGCACAAAAGCATTCTTTGAGTTGAAGGAACTTTTAAAATAAAGGAAAATGTTTCGTTGTCTCTGAGCCAACTGTTAAGACACATAAAAAGAAACAAAGAACTTTTGCAACAAGGAATCTTACAAGTGGAAAATGAGATGTAAAGAAGAAAAACTAACCTAAATTTCTCACATAGTTCTCCACGAATAACTTTCGAAAATGTTTTTGAACAGCATGACACATTTTAAAGATGTAATGAAAACTTTTTAAAAAAATATATCAGTAACGAACTAGTATAGTCTCCCCCTCCCCCTTCCCATGTCTTTCTTTTCCCCTTTTTTTTATTTTGGCTCTTTTTCTTTTCTTTTCTTTATTTATTTATTGCTCTAATTTTTTCTTCTTTATTTTTGTTGTCCTCCTTTTCTTCAATTTTACTCCCTCCCCACCCGAGTTTTGCGAAGTATATTTTTAACTTGCAAAAATGTTTTGGGCAATTAAAATATCTATTGTTTCAAGGGGGTTGTTGTTTTAAGGGTTGTTTCTTTATTATATTCCGTGCTATTTAGCTTTTTCCTAATTTCCCAAACTAAATTTAATCACTGTAACATGTTAGAGAAGATTTGTCAATACCATCCGTAATGAATTTAACTAAATAATTTTCAATGAATATCTTATAATTTCTCTTGAATATTGATATCGCATACTCTCACATTGAATTATCAATTCAAAAGAAAATCCTTAAAGTTATACAAGCTTTATACAATTTTAAGAAAAATAAATACAAAAAAACCGAGCAAGTAAAAGAAATAATTATGACTCTTGTCTAGTAATAAAAGAGCAGACCAGGTTCGGTTCATACACTTTTACATTTTGATTTTTTTAATTTTGGTTATTAATATTACGTAACAACATAAAATTTCGTGTCATTTACTATTTTCCTTTTTCCTATCAAATAATGGCTGCAACACCTTTGTTTACATAATTTTTGTCATATAATAAATCTTCAAATAATCTTTTCGAAGTGTAAACTATACCCAACATGGGTCAAGTTAAATGAATTTTAAGGAAATTGTTGAAAGGCTAAACCAAGTAACCGTATATTTTGTTTTTCAGCACGAAAGAGTCAAACTGATTGGTCCCCTATCATCAAATGGACATTCCAAGGACACAAGTAGCTCTGAAAACTCCGACGTTACAGTTGCAAATTAGTGTCTATGGACGGAATATTTATTTAAGCATTCGAGAACTAATGTATATTCCATTCGACCATTTATTTATCCTATTCCTATTTTCATTACAATGTGAATTTCTTGAAATTCGTGACGATGAGAATCATACAAGAAAACCAAGCATTTTTATTTATCTGTGAATATTCATTTCATATTGCATTGTCCGAGGTATCAATTGTGCTAAGTGAAGAATGTTGTGTTTCGTAAAGACCAGCTCATTTTAAACCGATAAAATAAACCCATTTATTAAACAATATATAAAGCGACTCGTTAAGAACTGTGCATGGGAAAAAACACTACAGTCATTTAGAGTTACTTTATTTATACCACGTGCGTTAACTTTGCACAGTTTTCTATTTCTCAGTATATTTTTAAAAAACCGTAGAAAGTCTGTGCTCTTTTGTCACGGTTATACACTATACAGGTTCTGAAAAAGTCTAGCACTGATAAAGAAAGTTTATTTAAAAAAAAAAAACTATTTAAAATTAAAACACTTTTTTTAATTCTTTTGTCTCAACAAGTTTTCTTCCCATTGGTACCATATTAGCAAAGGGTATGTAGCTGGCGCTAAAATGAAAAATTTTTAAATGGCGTCTATGCAAGGAAAAATTTCCAGTTGCACCACGAGAAGGTTTTTGAGGATCATCCATCCAAAATATTTGTTTTTAACACATATTGCCAATTTTAACATGAGTTTAAATCCTTGAACGGACATTTATCACGGTTAACGGACCCCACAGAAGGTAAACTCTGACTGCGCTAGTGACTGGTGCGAAGTTGAAAACCTTCTCATGACTACGAAAGGTGTACACGTAGAAGTGTATTAAGGCGGCAAAAAAAAAAAAAAAAAAACTAATTTGAACTTTGACATCTTTAATTTAAATTATGTTTTTCGCAATCACGAGTGTTGGTGTGGGGCGGGGGTATGTTTGTGTGTGGGGGTTATGTGTATGTGTGTAGGCACGTGTGTGTGTGGGTGGTTGTGTGTAAGTGTGTTGGGTATGTGTATGTGTGGATAGATGTGTGTATGTGTAGGTGTGTGTATGTGTTTGTGTGAGGTATGTGTATGTGTGGGTAGTTGTGTGTGTATGTGTAGGTGTGTGTATGTGTTTGTGTGTATATGTGTAGATGTCTGTATGCATGCGTGTGTGTATGTGTAGGCAAGTAAGTGACGCAACCTGGAGACTGCGTTTAGTTTTCGCTAGAGGAGCAGCATCGCGAGGCGGCCGGCCAACAGTGGTGGCGCTGCAGAGAGAGGCGGAAGAAAAATAAAATCATAGGAATTCAAAACTGTCAAGTGAGAACAATAAACAATTGTGATTGCTCAAAAAATAAAACTCAGTTAAGGCTTAAGTAAAAAAAAAATATGTTAAATCTTACGAAGTTTTTCAAATTAATTTTCTTTCTGAATGCAAGACTTTATAAACACCCGGTAATATCAGTCTCCACCTTTTATTCTGCAAAGTAATTTGGGGTCATTGTGCGCAGCTCATTTTATAACCCACTAATCCTGACTGAGAATGGTCTTCCTGCGTGGAATCTATAGAGGTGTCAAAATTATTAAAACAATTGTGAAAATTACAGTTAATTCTGTTATGTTTAGGAAATAATACTTTTTAAAAAACTATCGATACATTTAATACTGAGGGTGCATCCTCCACTTTTTTTGTTACAGATTTAAGACACCTTGTCATACTTTTTATAAGTTTTTGGAATTTTATTTATTTCCCCGTTATGGTGCCAAATTTGGATGAATCCTTCTGTCAGGCAATTCTTGTTTGTCAAATTCGATTTCTTTGATTTTATTTTTTAAATAGTTCAAAAATTCTGTATTGGGATCATATCTGAACCTTTTCCACGTCGTGTAAGTGTTTTATATTTTTTTTATTCATCGCTTTGGTCACAGATACATCTTCAAGACACAGAGCTCCATCATACATGCATATGATACACTTAGAAACAAATCTTTTTATTGTGAAGCCTTTACTCAATCCTTTTTTTTTATGCTGATGCTAGGCCATAAAGCCTTCTACAATGTATAAACATCCAGCACCCTGAGCGGAAATTACACTCCAACACAGAATTTGGGTAGGATGTTTAACCGTTTGTGCTATGCAATGCGGGGGAAATTCTTTACTGGTACTTCTCCTGGCACACTGAGTGCTTTCTTTTGATATTTTAAACATTTATTCATCAGAAAACTATACCTAAAAGGTAAAAAAATACCTTAATGCATGTAATTTGTTGAGAAAAATTCTCTTAAAAAACTTTTAGCCGCATTTTTAGACAGTTCTGAATCTAGTCAGTATGCAATAAATTTGATTTCAGGAAAAGGAATGAGCAACTTGAACTCAACTGAATAGTTATAAGAAAATTAGAATTTCTCACGTTGCTCCAATTACTTACAAATTGTTCATGCACAATTTTTTCCCAAACAAGTATTTTTGCCAAAGCAACTGTGATGTTAGCGCTTTTTTCGAGGTCAACGAACACCGAGTTCAACTGAAATGAGCTTTCTACTGATACAAAAATTATACATTTGGCCCTATACGCTTATAGAGATATTTTTAGTACATGATCAGCTGTTTGTCTGTTGACTTTAGCATTATAAATTAATATCCCTTCTGTCCTTGCAGTAAATTTACTTTTTCCAACTGAGTTTCCATACTCTAGAATTTATATTTTCACATTTGAAATCCAAAGATCTTTTTATTCTACACACAAATGCTTGTAAAATTTTTGGCCTTTTAGCGATTTCTTGTTATTATGATTTCTTCGGATGAAGCATTTTATGGCAGCTAGTTTTCTAGGAAAAATATCACTGCTTCACTCATGATCACGCAATAATCCCTTAACAAAAGAAAAAAAAATCTACCGATTATAAACTAATCAAAGCTGCGAAAAGATTTGCTTTAAGGATAAAATGATACTGATACCAATTCAAGGAAAGAAAATAAAATACTAACACAGCAAGCAGATGACTTTAAAATTTGGTTTTAATCGAACACATTCTTTATGCAATACAATTCCTTACTTTGCATCAAATGTTTTTCTTTCTTAAAATGCCAACATTAAACAAAACTATGTCCTCAAAACTACTCTAAAGAAGTGAAATATTTATTCGAACTAGAAAATAGAGTACTCTTCATAATTTATTGCACGTGTACATGAAATTATTCACGAAAAACTGAAAAAAATCACAATCATTCTAATTATTTTCACACCTCTGTACTCTTGAATGCTTATATATATATATATATATATATATATATATATATATATATATATATATATATATATATATATATATATATATATATATATATATATATATATATATATATATATATATATATATGAAATAAGGGGAGTTTTGGAAAGTTGAGAAGTTTGAGTTTCCCGGCTCAAAGTTGCACTATTTTTATTCAAATATCTTTTAGCATTCACTCATATGGTCCAAAGTTACCTTATAACTTTGAACTGGTTAGTATTTCATTGAAAATTGTTTTTACAATTATTATTTTTGAAATTTTGGAAAAATTATTCAATATTTTAGGAGTTTTTTCTCAGTTTTATGCCACTAGATTCTACAAGGCATTTAAAATATGAGTAAAGAAGCTAAAAATAGAAATTGTCTATCAGAGTTATCCCGAATGACTTCATCTTATTGAATGCATATCATTTGAGATTCATTAGAATGCATATTATTTAAATATGTATATAATCATCACCTCCAAAAGTTAAGCACGGATCGGTAAGTATAATATATCGCTCATTCTACCACTGCAGCAAATTGCAGCTTCTCCATCAGAAGATTCAGAGGGTTAGGGGCCATTGCAATTCTTTTCTTTTTTTTCTTGGAGCCCCATGTCTTCACGTGGGAGAGGCTACGGGGTACAGCATCAGGGGCCGGGCGTAAAGGGGTCCGATATGAGAGAAGGGAAATAAAACTTATTTTTAATGTAAAATTCACAAAACTTCAAAGGGGTCCGAAGCATGATCTGTTTCGATTCGTTTCCGACAATTAACATTTTTCCTTTCGCGCTTAACTTTTAGCAGTGGGTTATATTATGTGATTTTTATTTTTATTTATTTATTTATTTACTTTTTTTGTGAAGGCTGGGATCTAAACTCAAGCAAGTTTTATTAAAATGGCTACTTGCTACTAAGTGGAATTCAGTCATCAGCACATTTCAAATTTAAAACTCTGTACGCAAAAAGACCTGCTTTGAAGAAAAATAGGCAAAGTGATTAAGATGATTGAGATTTTTCAAAATTAACAAATCTGAAATTTGTTTTGAACATTACAGTACATAAAGAAAGCACATTGTATTTTGTAATAAAACTTGTGTTGAAACAGTACTTTTTATTTTTGGCAGTAAATTTGTGCCTTCAAAAAAAAAAGTGGAAATTTTTAACTTTTTTTTCATGGAGCAAAGTGAAAAACAAAATATTTTTCAAATGAAATATTTTCTATTTGATTATGAAACATATTTTTGATCAAAATATCAGTAAATAAAAGGTTTAAAGAACAAATGAAAACATAATGAAATAATAAACGAACAATTAAATGAATATAACAATTAATATATAAAGAAAAATAAATGAGCGAGTAAAAGAATGAATGAATTAGAAAATAAGTGAATGAAGGAATAAATAATGAATTAATAAATAAATGAATGTAAATGAATTAATTAATAAATGAAACTGGAAATGATTTATATTAAATTATTGAGTGAGTAAATGAAACAGACTATTTCACTTTGCCCCATCCTCTATATCCTATATATCCTATGTACTTGACTAATTGTATAATTGTACAATTAATATGAAATACAAATAAGCTTAATATTAACTAAATTAATACTGCAATGAATATTAGAATGTCTCAATTAATATTTAAAATGTTAATAATAAGAAGTTTATCATTTTATAGTAACAAAAATAATTTTTGACTTACAACAAAATATTACAATATGAGTATCAGTTTTTAAAAATTGCTTGTATTACCGAATGCTTTAATTTTCGACAGTATTTTTTTTTCCTAACTGGAATAGACTACATATGGTACTATATAGTTAAACTAATACCAGATAGGTGGAGCTAAAAGCAGAGTAAATATTTCACCATTTCACTTTGCCCCGCTAGTTCGCTTTGCCCCATGTTCCCCTACATAAAACAAAACAATGCAAATAATACCACACAAACATTAATATAAGGTGATTTTTCATTAAAAATCTAGTACTGTCAAAGCACTTATTTTCGCGATATTCGCAAACCTGTCGTAATAAAATATTTCTTCGCTGTGGATTTTTCAACTCTTGGTTATGTTCAGATAAAATTCGCGAACTTTTCTGCTCGCGAAATCTCCAATATCTTGATTTTCTTCAAAACATATGCTTTTACGGAACATGAAATGTTAAATCTAAAACTAGTTAGAGAAAGGGAACAAGCTGTTATAAAGCAACAAGCACAGCATACCAGTGTGCTGCAAAAAAAATAATAAATAAATAAATAAAATAATAATAATAATAATAATAATAATAAATAATAATAATAAGTAATAATAATAATAAACTAAAAACAGTATTAAAAATATTGTACACTATATTACATTAATGTATACTCTTGAATAACTCGATTTTCTTCAAAAAAAGTACAGAGCAGTAAGAAAAACTATATTGTTTGCTCTGTATCTAAATTAATTGCACAATAAGTAAAATTTTGTTATACCTTTTCATCCATAGATGTACAAAAAATATTTACGACTGCTCAATTTCTTTGCAATATGATGATCAGCAGTCAGCTGTTGATGTCCAACCAGTACTTGAAAATGCGTGTTATTTTTGTTATGATGTGAATAATAAATATTTTTGTTGTATGAGTGTAAAGTGATTTTCATATTTTTGCGTTCAAAAACCCATACATTACCATAAACATAAAGCGGTTTAGTAATGTAACATAAGGCATGTTGCTGTGTTAAACTATTGCACAAAAAAAGGGAAAGAAAAGAAAAAAAAGAAAGAAAGAAATTTTCACAGATGACTAATTTTTAAATTGTACGTTAGTGGAACCCATGTTACACTGATCCAAGCGTAGAGTTATCCTTTCAAGCAGTACTTATCCTAACTTTCTCATTGAACGCTCACTTTTAAGCAATTCGCAACTCCAATAAACTGTAGGGGGCGTTGGAGCCACTGTCTAATGGCGGATGAAAAAGGTAAAACAAACAAATGCCGTAACTTATAACTTGCTTTGACATTTAGTGAATGACAGTAATTTTTCATTGTGTTTGTGGGAAGCTTTTTTTTTTTCTATTCTTCTGAAATTGCATTACACCATAAACTGTCTGAAGCCTGTAATTTACCCCAAAGAAAACACGTGGAATGGAATGTTTTACCTTTTTCGGCAGTAGTGTTAATCACCGCAAGGTAGCGTATTCGAGTTCTGGAGTTGTGAATACTTTCGTAATTTTCTCATTTACTTTATTTATTCAATAAAAATAAGAAAATAAAAAATTTCATACTTAATGTACATAAATATTGAAAAACAATATTCGGTTTCATTATTTTTTTAAGGAAAAAAAAGCAATAAATAAAAAGGAGAAATATTCTTTCTCCACCTCCTGCCGTCTTCAATCTTGCAAAATCATAACCTCAACCGAAACAGAGATTAAAACTAGTTTTCCTGGTTCTACGAAACCATACATTGGAAGTACACCAAGATTTTTTTTAGTTGCATATTTGAAAAGGATCCAATTGTAATGATAATCATTTTGGTACTCCAATGGTTTAAATGTAATTATACTCGCAATTAAACGTTTTGAAATGGTTGTTTATATAATGGTTGGGAATAAATATGTAACATAAATATGTTTATGTTACATATTTATTCCCAAAAAAATGTATTAAAAGTTTTAAACCTGTTCTTTCTTGAACATGCCACATAAAAAAATTAAAAAAAACATTTTAATGCAGGGTTTTGTTTGACCGATTTTTCTTACTTTATTACACGTGCGGCGAATGTTTTAATGGAAAAGTAGTTCAAAATATCAGAATTGTGCAATTTTTAAAAGATTTTTTATGTTTTTGTCAGTTAATTATTTAGAATGGCCGTCGTTCTTGATGATCATCATAAATTTTGATCAAATAGCAATAATTAATTGCACAGAATCACAATTATAAACTGATTTTTAAAAGTCGCACCCCAATACAGAAAGAGAAAAGTTAAAGACATTGATTGAACTAATAGTTTCTCTAAACGCTTTTGCATGCATACAACTTTTAAAAACTAATCGATTCTCTATTTACTCAATTTAATAACATCATAGTTTCAGTGACTTCAAACTACTTTTTTTACTACTATTGTCCAGTCACATTAGATATAAAATCCCAAAGTGCGATGTAGTTCTGATTTTTTAATATGTTGGTTGAGTCAGTTAGTGTAGTGTAAACCTAAGTTTGCAGTTTTCAAAAACCTGTGCTCGCTGCGTAATTCGCGAAAAACTGCGAATTTTTCGGACATTTTTTAGTTTTTCCTTTTTAACTCCTAAACTATCCAACTTTTGATGCTAAATGGGAATACGCGTTTTAAAGTTCAACAATTTAATTTCAAGTGGTGCTCTGTGCGACCAATAGTTTAGAAGATATCGTACTTTAAAAATTGGCCATTTTTGGCGAAAAATAAAAACATTATGACCACATTTCAGGCCAAATATCGAAATAAATTCCTACTCAACATGAAAAAGAACTTGAAATACTGGTACAGTTATTGGTTACAACACAGGTTGTATAAGCTACATGTGTTGGGGAAACACGGCGGTTATGAAAACAAATAGGCTGATAGTTGATAGCCCTATGCAGATTACGCAAACATTCTTTCCCTACGTATCTACATATCTTTCACATTGATGAATTTTCGGCCGTATTTCTCTTTCCGACTTGAAAATTACCTACCGGGTTTCATTTTGAATAGATAATGTTTTTGAACAAAATATTTTGAAAAACTTCCTATTAGAATAAGAATAGATCTGTTTTCCTTTTTTATTTATTTATTTATTTTTAATTTTAAGCCTAATTGCGCCATGTCGCTTCACAGCTGCTTCGCTAGGACTTTTCTCCGCACACACCCCACAACTTAACTGGAAGCCTTAGGCTCCACCGTCCGGGGGGTCCGCGTAGCGGGCCCCCCGCACGACTGGGTGCGACGGTCGATAGTCGTTAAGTGATACAGACGGGCAAGGTACTTATTGCGCCGGGGAAGGTCCCCGTGCTGGGCGTTAGCCCAGTTGGGAGTTTACCCCTTAATGTGTGAACCTTGCTCACCATGAGCTTCGCTGGGACTGGTTAAAACTCGGAGGTATTCATGTAAACACGATATGCGTATGCATCGCCGCTTACACACCATGGAGGGGCATACGAAGGCCTACCCGCTTTGGGCCACTCTCCGCTAACTAACTTTTAAAATACAAATATGATCAACATTAAACAAATAATTACTCCACCGAGTATTAGTAGATCTCAATTAATATTTAAAATGCTAATCACAAGAACTTTATCATTTAATAATGACAAAAAAAAAATTTGGACAAACATCAAAATATTACAATGTGAGTATCATTTTTTGAAAATTCCTCGTATTACCATATTCTTTGAATTTCGGAGTTAAGCATTTCGTGAACAAAACAAGACTTTTTCTTGTCCATGCATTGTACACAGAAAAGCTGTGTAGAAAGCAAACTGAAAATAATCCTGAGAAGTATATTTAGAGTTTCAAAAGGAAGAATCGATCACCAACTTCCGTCTATACTCTATACATTACATTCTGCACATTTTTAAGTTGTTCATTTGATGAAAAAAACTTTCGTCTGTTTGGATTTATGAATTCCGTTCTTTTTAAGCATAATAAAACATTTGTTAAAAAATTAAATAATAAACCTTTTCTGTTTCAGAAAACTGCAGAAACTTTCACTTTTGATCAAAGAACTAAAATTGCCAAACTTGTCACTTTGAAAGTTTCAATTATTTTTGAAGTGAAAACTTCTTTAGGCGCGTTGAGCACTTTTGAGTTGGGGAAAAACCATTCATTTCATGACGCTGGAAAATCGTCACCTCACCAACATTTGGAATACAGCGCGTGCACGGCTTCTCTCTGCTCCTTTACGTGTGATTTTTTTGTTAAAATTACGAGGCGCAGTGGTACGATCGGCAGCACGCCAATCTCAAGAAACGAACAAGTTGCCCATCGTGAGTTCGAACCTCCCCCTCATGTATTTTTTTCTGAAATGAAAACTTCTTTAGGCGTTGGGTATTTTTTGAGATGAGAAAAAGCAATGTTTCTGATATCGGTGAGACATTGAGTTTGGCATTCCCCCTGTGAAAATGGCCAGCTAATTGTTTATGGTTGCGATTTATATTTCACCTGATAAGTCTTCAAGCGCAATATGAGAAATTCTGTATGAAAATTTATTTATTTATTCTAAAGACGCTTTTGCATTACTTCAAGATAAAATTGGGAAGAGCTTTGATGATTTGCCAATCATTTTGAGTGGGGATTTCAACATCATCTTTTCAGATGATAAAAATCTACCATTAATTGAATTGTTAAATGGAGAATTTAATTTAACAATGTCCAATGATTGCACTCTTGGCATAACGAGATTTAAAAGTGCATTTGATGCAGTCTTTAAACATTATTTTAAAACATTCGAATCAAAGTTTTTTAGTTCCTATTTTGGTTACCATAAACCTATAGTATCAGTTTTGGTATACAATAATAATAATGATGATGATCATAGCGTAAAAAATCATGATATTGAATGATACATATAAATTAGAAAAAATAAAAAAAAATTGGCATTTTTTTATTAAAATCACATTTTTTTAAATTTAAATCTGATTTTTTTTTTTTTTTTTTTTTGAAATGAACGTCAAATTATTTGGCAATCTGGCATATCTCAAAATTCGAATTTTTCGGCATGCTGGTCAATTTTACGGTATATCGGCTCTTTTCGGCAAGTCAGCTAAAGAGGGTTAGTGCAGTAAATTGATTGCGTGGAAAGTTCAGTATGTGTAGGGGAAGGTCGTTTAGTATCGGACAGCAGGTAGTATCGGACAAGGACTGCTTCTTAATTCCCCCGCCAGGGGCAGCACGTACTGGGTCAACATAGTGTGCCGTATTGGGGAAGAAAGCTACAGACGCCATATTGGTTCAAATCAACCGTTCGTTCTGGTGTGCAAAACTAGTTGTTTGTTTGTTGAGAGAATTGCAGTGCACGAACATAACTTCTGGGGCATATATTTACACATAGAATAAATTATATTGTTTCATTGTTATACCTTTAGACTGATAGTACATTAGTCCAAGTATTATGAGCTATAAAAGTGTCTAGCTTAAGTAATAACCTAGTGGTGGTTAAATAACTGTAGCTTTACAGTCGGGTTGTATCGGACAAACCAATTTCGGGTTGTATCGGACAAAGTTACTGGCACCAAAATGAAATACAGACTGTATTTTTCTTTGTCCAACAGGTTGAAATGGAAAAATCACGACATAATTGGGATGAAACAAATATGAAAGAAGCCATTGAAAAAATTGGACTTGTTGGAAAAAGTTTTAAAATTTAGCAGAGGAGAAAAAATAGATTGAGAGAAAAAAAAAAAAGAAAGGGGGAAAATCCAAACCAAAGAAACAAAAAAATAGTTCAACCTAAAATGAAAAACAAAGAAAACACTAAAAGAAAGTTAAAGCATGATGATGAGCCACAGGAAAACGAAGAGCTGACTCACTGCATAATTTGTAATGAGACATTTGAAGAAGATTGGATCCAATGCCAAACGTGTAAGGGTTGGGCACATGAAAAATGTACTGAGCTACAACCGGACAGTCTTTACTACACATGTGATTTGTGTTCTAAAGTTTAAAATAAATTTGTTTCAGTTAGGCCTAAACCAACCATAGGCTATATTTTTCAACTTTTATATAAAAAAAAAGTATTACTTATTTTTATTTTTAGACTTGTATACTATTCTAAGTAACCAACTACTTAGTTCGTTTTATTTTTTTGCACATTAAAATGTTATTTCTGAACTATTTGTTTTTATTTCAACATTTTAATGTTTTGTCCGATACAACCCTCTAAAATTTAAAATTGGCCAAAAATAGAGTTTGACAAAAATTTGTTTAAAAAATACGACACCATGTTTTATTAACCAAAGTTTATAATTTATGTTAGGTAACTTAGTACAGCATAATTTAGTGTAAAAACTAATTCTTTACAAATAAAACAAAAATGTTATGACTGAAATGGCTTAGGTGTCCGATACTACCCGACCTTCCCCTACTGTTTATTATTTTTATGGAATGGAAAACTGAATATCACAAACAAAGAATTGAATTTATTTTCTAATATTTCCTATATTTGCATCAATATTTACTTTATAAACTAACTGAAATAGACCAACCAAAAGGTATATAATTGATGCTCGCATTGCTGATAAACGTAAAAGCTAGACTCTAGCTGATATTTTGAATCTACAAATTATAAAACTTTAATTTTTGAAAATACTATTAATTTTGAATGAAAATTAAACACATACCACAAACACGCGCACGCGCACCTACACAAATATACCAAATTTCTTTAGTATTTTTAAGTTTTCACTTCGGTAGCCGTCCCATCACTGCAATACATCACATTCAATAAATCAAGATTTCGTTTTAGTTTTCTTCCGAATTTCCTTTTCAGAAGCCTTTAACATTTGAACTAAAGTTTTACTTGAATCAGATCTTTTCTTTTTCGTAATATTTGAAGAATCTTTCCTCTTCGTTTTGCCTGTCGATGGTTGCTCAGAAGCAGATTTCTCTTCATCTTCAGCATTTTGTTCCTTTGCACGTGTGGACTTCAACTGGGCCGCTTGTCCTTTATCAGGTTTAGTTTTTTTCCGATAACCGTTTTGAGTTCTCTTTGGAACATTTGTAGAGCGTTTCAGAGGTCTTTTGGGGAGCAACTTCTGACCATTACTTCTTAAAGAATTAGAATTTTTCTTCAGTAGCTTGGGCTTCTTGCTTCTTCTCTTCTTCTTTCCTCTTTTCTTGCGAAGTTTCGTTTTCCCGTTCTTCTTGCGGAACAAATGTTGAGGTTTCTTCATCTTCTGCGAGAGAGAATCTTCTCTTTGTGGCTCCTTTTCAGGTGGTGGAGAGGGTTCTTTCTTCAGCTCAACAGGTGGGGCCGGTTTCGGAACTTCCTCAGCAGGTTGATCTCTGTTCGCTCCAAAGAGACGACTGAAATAATCGTAAGTGAATTCATCTGCTTTATCAGGTTCGTTTTCCTGTGGACTTCGGTAATGGCCTTTGGTTCTTAAGCGTATTGATTTCTCTCGTTCTCTGCGAATATTTTCATTTTTGATGCAACTGACAGTCACTTTATCCAAATACACGAATCTGGAACGAAAACGGTTATGAAGCTAAGCGTTAAAGTAAAGCATTTACTTTTATATGATAATTTTTATAACAATTTACTAACGACCTAAAGAACATATTTACTTCTAAATACATGAACACCATTATAATAGCAAGTCTATTAAATTCGTTTAGTTCATTGCAGATAAAATCCACGGAATTTAATGTAATGTAATGTTTGAGATAATGCGAGAAAAAGAAAGAAACGTCTTTTCAATGTTTAAATTAAGAGCACACACTCAGCAATCTGAATTAAAATAATGCATGCATTCAATGACATATCAGTTGAAAATAATTTTCAAAAGTAACAATTACTTAATTAATACAAAAAGGTAATAAAATAAAGATAGCAGATAACTACATAAAAATAACATAAAAGAATACAGTAAAACTCAGCTTTAGCTATAGAGATGAAGTTTTAGAAAAATGTAACTAAAACAAACAGATGCTTATTTTTCAAAGACATCTAGAAAAGTGGCTAGTGTTGAAACCTCGCATCTAAAAAAAGCGTGTTCGATTCCCATTTTTCTTGAATTACGTATTTCCGAAAATAATTTATAACATTTATAAAGAGCCGAAAATAACATTCATAACAGATTCAAACAGTTACACGGAAGGCAGAAGTGGCAAGCTGGACAGAAGCATGTTAGTTCAGTCAATGGGCGCTCAAAAGAGGGGTGTAGCGTGCATGAAATATGCGATAATTTTTAACTTCAGAATATTGTTAGAGGTAGTTAGTAAGTAAACATACTAAAAGTTCCCGCCCCTGCGGGTGAGCTAAAGGTGGGAGGGAGGGGGAAGCAAATTTTGGGCATTTTGAAAACATGTCAGAAAGGGTGGAAAAAGTGCGTTCAAAACAAAAATTTGAACTAAGCAAAGTTCCAATAAAACTGTTTCTACACATATCTGTCAAATTTCCAATAATTTTCCGGGTATATGTAGGGGAAACCCGGGCAACGTGAATACCTTAAGATTTCCTTGATTATTGTCGTTTAACTGGGGAAGTTGAAACAAATGTTTATAATCCCTCTTCATTTAATGAACTTACGTTATGCAATAACGGTTGTCCTTAATATTAATTCAACTTTTATATATAAGGCCAGTTTTCAACAATGGCATGATTATCCACTTTGCCCAACGCCCCGGGTAAAGTGGATTCAGTACTAGGGCAAAGCGAACAACAACATTATTTGTTATAAAACTAAACATTAAAAATAAAATAACCATCGAAAATTAAAGGAACATATTCAAAAAACATTTTTTTGCTACAATGCTAATTATTGTAGTTGTTAAAAAAAAATTGAACTTAAAAATGAAATCAACAATTTGGAAACTTTGATTCTATAAGAAAAGTTTTATGGTGGATTTTAATACAACTTTAGTATACTTAACTTTTGAGACAAAAAAAAATCATTACAAAGACAGCATACGGGGCACAATGAGACAGCATGCAAAGCGCAGAGAGACAACATATAGGGTTAAGTGAAACAAAAAAAAATCAACATTTAAAATCAAAATTAAATCATAATGAAAAACTCATCATGTATCTGAATAAAAACTCAATTTTTAAATGACAAAAACGATTGATTTTGCTTTGAATCATTTCTTTTCGTAGGAGCTGTTATCAACAATGTAATATTTTTATTCGGAACGAATGCAACATCTGGTACAGATTGTCGAATAAAAACAGTCAACATTACCTTTAGGTAAAAAACTAATGTACAAGCCCCCATCGTTATCAGCTACCATTGAAACATTTCCAGCATAAAAGTATTTCTGTTTATTGCAAATTCTATCAAAAGAATGTCCCCTTCAGTGTCTCACGATCTAGCTCTTTAAACATAGGAGGTAGATTTTTGCACATGTCAATATAGTCTGATAAAATATCAGTCCGCATTCAGTTTTTTCTATTTAATCAGCAGTGTCAAAAAAAACCTACCTTTTTTCTATATTTTTCACTTTTTTTTTTTCATTTTTCTAGTTTTTGTCTATTTTTCCTCTAATATTTGTTTTTCAGGAGCATCACTTGCAGTGATACTTTCTTGATGCAATGATATATATATACTTCTTATTAATAACACAACCTTTTCTCTCTTTGGTTTTTGGATGTCCTCTGAAACTTTAAGAACCTAAAAAAAAAAAAAAACCCTGACTGCTACACTAGAGCAAGATGGCTCCTTTCTATCAGTTTTGAGTTTTATAAATAATTTACAAATTATTAAATGATCTACTTCATATGAAACGCCATTTGGAATTAAAAGGTTAATTACAAATGAATTTCTCCAGGAATCGTCAGAAAATGTCCTTCCCCCCGTCCCCTGAAAACTCTTAGATTATAAAACAAATTTAAAAAAAAAACATCCCTAGCGAATCAGAATTCAGGATGGGGCACACTGAGACTCTCACTGTGCCCCAACTACGACTGTCTCACTGTACCTCACTCTGCCTTTTTCTTCTAATTCAATATTTTAAAAAGTTGGTTTAAAACATATCCTAAATGTTTTGAATGATAATTAGTTACATAAATCGAGCAATGAAAGTGAAAAAAATGGCTAATTTTTATTCATTAAAGAAAATGTTATAAATCGATGTACGCGAGAGTAGAAACAAAAACACTGTTTTCTCGGAAAAATAATGATCATTTAATTGTTAACACAAGCAGCAACTTCGTATCCCAGAATCCACCTGCCCAATTGCTGCAGATTCATAAGTACTTAGCCTAGTATCATTTACCGATTATAATTAAAAAATCCAAAAAATAGCTTTGTCTCACTGGGCTCCACCCTTACTAATTTGGTTGCATTAATGATGACAAATTAATGTCCTAAACATAGCTCAATAAATTAGTTTTTAGAACATCAATTTAGAAAAAAATCCAGGGAGGGGGAGGGCGTGTCCCAAAGCCACCAACATCTACCTAACGTTACCAACAAGGAAGTCTGACATTGCGTTTTCAAATTTCAATTTTGAAAAATGTTGGAAGAAAATTCCTAACCGAGCAATACATTTAACGTCCCTAAAGATAACCATAAATTTCGTTTTTTATTTTCGAAAGAAGGATTTTTAAACTCCTCCTTCCCTAAGATAGATAGTAAAACTGACTTCAGTTTTGGAGAGAAAAAAAAAATCATGAGAGAATCTCTTCTCCCCCCCCCCTTTTCCTGTTTCATCACCAAACATGCAGTGAGTAGTGCTTCAGTGACAAAATATTTCGAGAGAGATCCCTCGAGTCTTTTCAATGCCCTTAACGTCACCAAAGATAACGTAAAATTGCTTATAGTATAGGACTTTAGTTTCAGTAAATTTAACAGACAAGGGTCGATCCCCTAACGCCGTTAAAAATTGCCTAAAATTAATTTTAGTTTTGAAAAAGATCCGGATAGAACCTAAACTTCTCTTATTCCTTCTATATATACCAAAAATTGCAATAGTTTGCTTTAATCTTGAAAATTTCTTTCAGTTAGCACTCCCTTCCCGCCCCCTCCTCCATTCACACATCTCCTTCTCCCAATACCTCAAAATATTGACTAATAAAGTTTTCTTAAAACTTCAATTTCGAAAACTTTCCGGTTAATAGTCAACGATGCCCTCATTCCTCGACGCAACCAGAGAAATTTTGAAATTGCTGTTTTAAGACTTGTAACTTTTGGTATCCATTTTGCATCAAAATAATAAGTTGCACATAAGCAATTTCTCAGTATAGGGTCATTCCATGTCAAGTGTCCTAGATTCAGACAAGGTCTCTGCTCGACCCCCTCCAATTTTCATGAAATTTTTATTGAATATAATGAGACTTACATGAAGCTATGCCAAATTACAGCTCCATGAGTCATATGGTTCTGCAAATATTCAAAGTTTTGTAAAGGTCTCTTTTTTCGCGTCTGTAGCCTTTGTTATGTCCGAAAGGTATGCAAGTGGCATCTGGATAGCTCAAATAATTGCTAAATTATCCAAGATTATAAAATTCAGTCAAAAAAATATTTCGTTAATTTTGTCTCAAATGGGTCATCTTTGATTTAGGTTTTCTTCATATAATTAAAAGAACACACTTTTATGAACTAAAAAACGTTTGTTTTATTTTTGAGACGCAGCTGATTGAATATGAAAATGTAGTTTAAAAACATGTGAGTCATTCTATGTGCAATCAATGAAAAATATTAAATCTTACAAATTCATGGCAAACAATTCCATTAAAAATTAAAAGATCTACATTATCTGGATTTTGACAGGAGAAAAAACTGTTTGATCTTTTTGACCATTAGCTTTTGTGTGAACGCCCTTACAAAAGTTCAAAAAATGGTAAAAAATGAAGTTCCGGCACTTTTTTTTTCTCTCTCTGCTAGTATGAAAGCTAGAGTTTTTTACTAGGTATTATTCTAAAACTCTTGAAATAAGATTTAAAATGGTATGTCACTTCGGAAGGTTATGCGAAATTGATATTTCAAGGTAATAAAAAACATTTGTTATTTGCAAAAAAAACTTACCATATGGTATAAAGAGTATTTTGCCCTCTGTAATATTTCTGTAAATATCTTTAGAAGATACCAATGTCTATGGCTCACCACTTAACTTCAGTAAGTTAAATGGTGAGACAGTAAAAAGGCATTTTTTTCGTTATGAGCCAATTACAATCCCGGTCTGATTTTTTATCTACATCTACAGTAGTGAAAGTAGTTCGTATTATATTTTTAATTATTGTATTAACAATTGCATGGTGGAAAAAAACTGCAATATCAAAAAATATCTGTAAATTTCTATCTCAAGGTTTTATCATTACTTTTTGGAAAGAACAATCCGATTCTGTAAATTAAAACCACATATGCGCCACATTTATTGTTTTTTTTCCTCAAAATACCAAACTCTGCTTTTCATGACCTTGAAATATTAGTGTCGCATTTTTTTTTTAAGTACCGAAACTTTACTTTCTACCATTTTTAGAGTTTTTTTTGGGAACGCTCACACAAAAAGTAATGGTCAAACAGATTTTTTTCTCGTCAAAATAAAGGTACAATAGATCCTGTAAATTTTAATGGAATTGTTTGGCATGAATTTGTAAGATTCAATATTTTTGATTGATTTCACATGGAATTACTCACATGTTTTTGAACTACATTTTCTTATTTAATCAAGTGTCTCTCAAAAATGAAACAAATGTTTTTCTTTTTTTTCATAAAAGTGTTTTTTTAACGATATGAAGAAATTTAAAATCAAAGATGACCCGAGATATTGCTGTTTGAAATTTAGACAAAATTAACGAAATATTTTTTTGGCTGGATTTTAACTTTGGATAATTCAACAATTATTTGAGCTATCGAGATGCCACTTACATACCTTTCGGACATAACAACAGGCTACAAACGAGGAATTCAGAAAACTATTCTCCTAGCAGATACAAGCCGGTGATGTATGGTCAGAATTTAAAAATGTGATTTTAAGCCTACTTTGGCAGCAAGTCGTGAAAAATCTACCATGCATAGAGTTTTTGCTATAGTACTAGGCTCTACCACCCCAAAAGTTGATCAGGATCACCAAATATCAGTATTGTAACCATCTTAGGTCGCGAGTAATGAACGCCCAAACTTGGTGATTTTGTCATTTCAAAACGCGAAAAAAGAGATCTTTACAAAACTTTGAATATTTGCAGAACCATATAACTTATGGAGCTGTAATTTAGCATAGCTTCATGTAAGTCTTATATGTACATCCAATAAAAATTTCATGAAAATAGGAGGGGGTCGAGTGGGGACCCCTAGGCCACTTGACATGGAATGATCCTATATTAAACTTATCTTAGTTTCTGTACAATCTCCCCTTTTCTGCGTTTAAGAAGAAAGAAAGAAAGAAAACTTAATAACGAATTATGAAGGAAGGTGAATAGGGCAACAGTATCAAGTCTTTGCTCCTCCTCTGAAAAATTAAAGATCTGGTATTGTTGATTCCTCTTCCAAAAACTTCAAATTACGAAAAACTTCAGAAAAATCAACAGTTTGCAAGATAATATAAAACATTTCACTTTTCACAACATGTCGCTCTCATCACAACACAATAGTGGCACACATCAAAAACCTGAAGAAACGTAATAATCAATTTCAAAATCTTTATTAAATGTTCTTTCTTGCCACAATGTTGGTACTAAGTTATTTTACATAACTGGCGCGTAATGGGGTAAAAACAATAGAATCAATTTCCACTTAAAAGAAAAAATTCCTATTGGGAAACCTTTTTTCAAGCTTTAACTATATAATATCAATTCTGTACCTTAAAGCCAGACCACCATAAGTCACATCACTACTTGGCACTAGAGCATTAAAACGTTTGTCTGGTGCATGCAAAGGTTGGAACTCACACTCTTAAAATACTTTTCAATAATTACAGATATTTCTTTAATTACGTTGTTACGTGTCAATGCGGAATACGATTCTACATGCAATGTATTAGTACAATGAAAAAGGCCTTTTTTGGACTTACGTTAGTCTGGTCCTGAGATTCAGAATTTAGACTGCAAAATCCAAACAATTTACACAACATCACAATTTTATTGCGTATGTTGTAGTATTAGAGAATAAACCAGAGAAAAGTAGTACAGTAAAACCTGTGTAAGTTGACCACTTCAGGTGCACTACTCCAATAGTCAACTTAAACAGGTGGTCAACTTATAGAGGTTGATTTATATGATATGAATAATTCTTTACCTGAAATAAAACGGCCAACTTAGACAATTGGTTAACGTGGTACAGGTTTTAATGTATTACAAAAAACCTTAACTTTCTCCCAATACTTCTTTTTTTTTTTTTTTTTTATGAGCCACGACTGTTGTGTATGAGCGAAATATAAGCCGCTCAAAAGTAATGTTTTACTCCTAAAAATATACTTACCTATTGAAGATGTCTACTTCCAGTGGGTTTTCAGGTCTCTCAAGAGTCAACATTTTCCAGTCGATATCAACAGAACTTAGCTCTCGTATATCAACATGAAGCATACAGGGCGGAATCGGGTCCAGGTAAGGAAATTCTTCATCGCTTTTCTGAGAAACAATGTTCACTAAATCTTCATCCTCCTCCGTCTTTTCTGGCCTCAGTTTCATCTCTGGGAGTTTACGCAAAGCACTATGAACTTCTTCCTTCAGTTGAGGTTTCAGGGACAGCATGTCAAGAAATCTTTGAACGACTGGTTCAGCCGCTTGCTCGTCCAAATAAGCCATGGCAGCTTTTAAGAGTAACTTACAAAAAGTAACTAATAACTATTCAAATCAGAAGCATGAAATTGACTTTTACCATTGCCTTGATTAACTAATAGCACCAAAACTCTTTAAGAATGACAATGAACGAAAAAGCTCCTGCACGCAAAAAAGATAAATTGATTTAAAGTTGTCAAAAAGAAACTTAAGTAAAAGATGTTCTTTTTTCACCACCGAACATTCGTTACCAGAATTTCTCTCAACTCATAAAATTTCGATACACAAAACAGTATTTACACTAGAATCAGTATTAATAATAATTTTTATCACTTTTTCCGAAAAAAACGCTTTTTAACGTAATAATTTTTGTTTTAGATAGCATTATGTAAACATTTTGCATAATTCTCAGTTCTAATAATATTTATGCATTTATTATATAAAGAATAAGCATTAATCTATGAATTTCGTTCTCATTAATCAGACAGTTAAAATTTGTAACAAAATGCTGTTGAACGTTTTGTAACTACAAATTACTTTCTGAATTTGACTTATACCGTTTAAAAAAAGATTTGTTTAAAATTCGACGTAGAAAACTTTAGAATATTAGTATGAAGAAAAACTAGAGAATTTTTTTTTTCAGGAAAAACTAACTGAAAAAAACTTGAACTAACAACTTCGCATAAATATTATTATTGGAAATTAAGTAAAAGTCTCTATTGGAAATAAAACCTTCAGTAAATATTCCGGGCATGTTATGAAGCTAAATTTTCTAAAAACAGCTTAAACTTGACAGGTTGATTGACATAAAATGCATAATAAATTGTTTTCTTATAAATAGTATGTAGTTATATTTTCAAATAAAACACATAAATATTTTTCAGTTTTTTTTTTTTTTTTTTTTTTTTTTTTTTTTTTTTTTTTAAAGGTTTAACTACTCGACTGAACCAGAGAATTTGAGAAACTACAACATATAAAATAATTTCATAATTAATTTAGAATTCATGACTGATATTTCAATACATGAAACTTGAGAAAAAAAATCCTCCGAAAATAATTTCTGCAAATGATCTGAAATTTTAGAGAAAATAACTTAATTTTTCATTTCAACAATATTATTTAAAACTTTAATTTGCTTCCAATTATATTTTTTATTAAATTTTTAAACGGAAAATAGAAATTAGAAAACAAATCAAAAAATTATACGATAATCAATCTCCGCTAGACTTTTGACTTGCTACTAGACAAATCAGCTCATCGATTTATCATCGGTAATCACCATTGTCAAACACCATTTCTTTCAATTCGAAAAAAAAAAAAAAAAAAAGTCCTAAAAACGTTTCGGATCATTGCTGCTAAAAGCAGGCGTTAGAATAAGAATATGAAACGCGCTCGTTTGATTTTGGCTATAATGCTGCATGTGTTGTCAGAAAAGATCTTGTTTCTACGGAAACAGAGTCGTACGGGAAAATTGGCGAGGTGACTCGAAAGAAATCGATAACAAAGTCCAATGACGAAAATATCTATAGAATACAGAAGGGGTCTTCAACCTTTTTACTATTGATATTAGTATTATTACATTCTTATTGTTATTATTATAACTACGATTGCTAACTGCACATAAATGTAATATTATTAACAATATGCATAATTACGATTATTACTACTAACTGCATATAAAATTAATTTTACTAGCAATATGTACAATCGTATGCAGGTCTATCAAGCCGCCTTTATCAGCAACCTTACTAGAGGTGGTTTAGTTAATGTCGTTCCCTTTAATGATCCGTTTATCAGAGCATCGTTCGCTCTTTTGATCCGTTCATTCAACTCGTTCATTTGAACGACTTTGTTCATTTTAAAAAAGTTGCTGGTGATCTCTCTGCCTGACATACTCACGTACATTCAAAATGTTTCATTTGATCAGTAATGTTCTTTGAAGGAAAAGTAACTAAAATGATCTAAAAATAAGAACATTTGCCTATGAAAAATGAATTTTAAAAAATAATTCAAGTTCAGATGCTCAAAGCAATTGTAGTTCGCAAGTTAGTTATTACATTTTACTATATAAAAAAACATAAATAAATTGTTTGTGACATCAGAAAATTTGCAAAATTGAATTTACGTGAAATAGTGCACTAATTCTAAACCGAAATATCCTATCTCCACGTGTAGTACGGTCACAGGTGAAAATAAAACAAAAAATAGTTTTGATATGTGTATTTTAGGTTTCATTAAAAACAAATGTAAATAACGAAATAAATATAAGAGAAAACAACAAAAGGAAAAAAAAGAGAGAGAAAAGAGCAGAACAGAAACAGGCTATAGTATAAAAAAAAAAGAAATGTGTATTAAAACTATGCACGTTAAACATACATAAACATAATCGAAATATCAGAAACCGTCTGTTTTTTAAATAAAAACTGGTGTAAGCTGTCGAACGAAACTGACCTTTCTTAACCCCAAAACAAACTGTCTAATGAGATCAGAAAAAAAAGGAGAGAAAAACGCAATACTTTTTAAATGGAGGAAAAAATATACAATAATAGTCCTTATTAAAAATCTGGATATTGAACGTAAAATCAGCGACTTGGAAGTCACCAAGTTAAAAATAAAGTCAATATAGATGGTATTTGACAGGATTGATGTAATAAAGGGCAAAAGGATTGACAGAAAAGTGATAAAAAGTATTTTTAGAAATTATTTTGGCAACAGAAAGCGTGAGAAGGATTTTAGCAGGTGCTTGGACAGGGGGTAGAATGGGGGGTAAATTACCTCCGTCATTGAAAACCTTTTATCCCCTGAGAACCACAATCCTGATTAAAGAGCTTAAAAAGGTAGGCAACCTCATAGTTTAGCGGGTTTTTTTCATCTTTTACTCTTCATTTATGATAATAATTTTCGGAAACTCGCTGAGGGTAAATTACTCATTTTTAAGCATCTTTCAATCCCTGGCAACTTTGATTAGGTCACGTAGAAGAGGTAGAAATTCTTACTTTCACGTTTTATTTACAACTTTTTCTCTTCATCTATGGTAACAATTTCCGGAAACTCGATGAGGGTATGTCAAGCCTAGTGGGATCTCGTAATTTACGCATGGCCATTGGCCAAGTCTTCTGTAACAATTCGATGAACGTCTGTTTTCGGCAAATTTAAGTGTTTTTGACATCAAATGAACACTTATTTGGCGATTTTTGTTCAATAAATCTCGCACACGGGTGATATTATCGTCCGTTCGCGATGTTGCTGGACGCCCAGAACGTGTCTCATTGGCCACTTTCTTCCGGATTTCCTTGAAGGACTTGTGCCTCTTTTTGACCTGCGAGTATAACAAGCAATCATCCTTGAAAGCCTGTGTGAGCAAATCAAATGTTTCCATCGCCACAAAATTTTATCGCATAGCGTTGCACCAAAGTTCTCTCCATCTCAAACATCACGACGAGGCTCGACGAGGCACAGAGGTTCACTAAAAATTATGTTTCACCGCTCCGAGAGCTCGTTGGCAACGGAACCAGGCGTTTCTGGAAAGCTTCGAGTACCCCCCCCCCCCTCCACACCACCACTTTCAACCGGTGTCGCAGGTGTACGCGGTACAGTCGCGGGGGGGGGGGGGAAGACGCTCATTACTTTAGGGACAAACCCTGTAATTTACTGTGATCTACTGCATTCAAGATTTGAAATCCATGACTTTCCCTGACTTCTGCTTGTAACTTTCCTTGACTTACAGGATGAAACTTTTCCAGAAAAAACATTCATTTTTCACAAGAATATCTAAATTTGTGTTTTGTGAAAACTAAATTAAAATCATCTGATCTATGGCTTAGGACATATGTTTATAAAAATTCAAATTAAAGCAAAATGTAGCTAGCTCTCAGCTACTATTATAACTAAAAAAACAATTTATGTATGCAACAATGACTAGCGATACGCATGAAACAATTTGAGTTTCAACTCAATTATTTTGCTACATTTATAAATCTAAAATTTCTGGAAATATTTTTTGGATTCCAATAAATCATACTAAATTTTTTACATAAGTAAGATTTACATGAAAACAAATTTATTTTCAATCACTAAAAATACTGAAAAGTTTTAGCAGGAGTTTAGTAAATATTAAAACTATGTTTACAATAAATAAAATAAACAAATAATCAGAAAAAAAATAAAATAATAAATTAAAGTACTAAATTTGTAACTTACCAGACATTACCAGATATACTACCGCCAAAGTGTTATAGGCTACAAATATCGAAAAAATTCTCCATTGAAAATTCCCTGATTTCTGTATTTTATCTATATCCTAAATTAATTCTTTAGATCAATTTTTTTTCTAAAATGTTCATTAACACACTGCTGAAAATTAATGAAAATTTATGAGTCTCGTATGCAAATGAGTCGGGTACCTTTTACGATTTTTATCATAATTTTTACCCTTTTTTACCGTATTACCCCGAATTATCCGGCATGCCGCAAAATTCGGGGGTTACCAGATTTTCAATAACACTTGCCAGGTCCTTTCCGGCATGCCGGAAAAATCGAGGTTACGAAAAAAAAATACTATAAAAATATATGTTCAGCTTAAAAACGAATATAAGTTCTATACATATCGATTATAAGCATTAATAAACAATTTAATTTTGTAATGATATTTACAAACAATGTCATTCGTTATTTTAACAAGAAAAATATTGTTTAATAACGAGCCCCTAAACCAGTCATACCAGTGCTAAAGAATTTAGCCATAGCTATTTTAGAAATAAAAATTAAACTTACCTCTCTAAAAGGAACCTAAGATAATTTATTTTAAAAAAATATGAACAAATCGTAGTAACGATGATTGCTTCTGACTTAATTATTTTTTGGGCATGGGCTATAATTAAATCCATTAATAATGACCTACCATAAATAACGAGCACAAATTATAGGGGAGGATGGCTCAAAGCTGGTAGGTTTTCGAAGAACAAACGAAAATTGTAGTTTTTGGACTTTTATCGCAACAATTTCGGCTTTATTTCCTAGCAGGGTTCCTGAACTTCAAAATAAAATGATTTTTGTATTATTTCAAACCCAATATTTATTTATTATCAAACTTTACAAACATTTGAAAAAAACCGCTTTGCTCTACCAGGGAGCCCAAAGCGGGTAAGCTTATCTAATTGTGGTTTGGTGCATTTGCCAAACAAATATGAAGTTATAAATGATTAAAATAGTTGACTAGCTACCTGTCATCATAAAAAAATATATAAAACAGTTGTACTTATCCAATTTAAAGTCAGGACATTTGTTTATAAAACATAAAAAACTAACTGATTAAACTAACAGACTAATTAATTGCCATCCTAAAAAATAACTTTTTAAATCTATACTTATCCTATTGAAATAAAAAATCTGAGTCAGCACAAGAATCAAGAAATTATAAATAAATCTTTATACATATATTAATAGGCAAGCCGTTTTCTTTCGGTAATGATTTCTTCTCTGTGAACCGATTTCCTTCATTCTTTTTTTGTTCGGTAGCTAGTGCCGAGTTTTAGTGTCATCTTTGAAATCGAACGCTAATTAACGGAGATATTAATAAAAAAACGCATTTTCGTCCTAAATGGCTCTTTCTACGCGAACGGATGGTCCAATTTTTTCGATCTGATATGATTGGAAAGATCTTTAAAAAACACTTCTAACGAAAAAATTGTCAGGGCGCCCAAAGGTCCAATAACCTAAATCCACTAGAAAATAAGCGTTTTTTAGTTATAAACGTTTTTTAGTTAGCGAAACTCAAAAATTTTAATTTTGTTTCTTTTCGATTGTTAAAATTAATTGTTGGAAGCGTGAAACATTAAGTTTTAATTCATTTTTTAAACCGCTTTTTCTACACGAAAAATGCATTTTAATGCTTCGAGCTTGGTATGGTTGGAAAGCTCGCGAAAAATGCTTTAAAACACGTTTTACCCCGGTTTACCGCGCGAAAATCGAAACCTGCTATGTTGGCTAGAAGCAGCGCTAGAAGCAATTAAAAGTTAGTGAACATTAATTTTTATTTTTCACGCGACATAGTTAGCGTGAAGAAATTGCTGGATAATATTGTGATGTTGCCAATTCTCGCTTGAGCATAAAGAAATGAAATACTTGCATTTGTTTTTATTATTGAGGCTTTTTCGGTAACTACGGGCATTTAAAGTATTTTCATTTTGATTATGTTTTTGAGATTTTAATATTTAAATAAATTATTTTAATAAATGAGGGACGACTTTCAGTTCTAGCTCCCAATAATACCTGCATTTGCAGAGGCGAACGACGGTTGCGGAGATGCGTTCGGGCTACCGTTGAGCAACTGACCACCAAAATGAACCAAGGGGCTACCAAAAGTGTCTCCCAAACTACTATTCAGCGAACATTGCTGCGTCTAGGCCTCCGAAGCAGACGCCTGGTTCGTGCACCTATGCTGACTGCTGTTCATCGACGACGAAGGCTAGAATTTGCACGCCAGTACAGCAGCTGGACGTCCACTGAGTGGCGACAGGTAGCGTTTTCAGATGAATCGCGTTTTATGCTACATCGGACAGATGGACGCCAGGGGTGCCCATCCCCCCCCCCCCAAGCTCAATGGCGCAAATTCCCCCTCCCCCTTCCCAAATTTTCTCGCTTTCGAATCGGGTTAAATATAACAGGTTTTAGAGTGTGTAATTTCCAATCAAATTTCGTGCGGGGGGGGAGGACAGCGCCAACCAAATAGCATTTGATTTAAAATATTGTTGGATTGTTGACCTGCCTTGCCTTCCCAAATTTTACAACGTGCACCTTGAGTGAACAAGTTTTGGGTACGCCTGAATTTTGCTACACCTTATTTATTTATTTATTTTTATTTTTTTTTCAAACGTATGAACAATTACAGGAAGAGTGGATTTCAACTTTCGGGCTTGGGATGGAGTCAATACTAGATGCATACAATATGAATCTATGCAATATGGATCTTATTTTAATGTCCCTTAGATAGGGGGTCCGGGGGTTTCTCCCCCGGAAAATTTTCGAAATTGTAGTTTTAAAACCACAGTTTTAGACGATCTCTGGAAATTTTTGGGGGATAAAAGGTTTGGTGTGCCCTTCCCGGTAATTTTTCAATACTGAAACTTTAAAAACGCAATTATAGAGAGTTTAACATTGTCTGAAAGAGGGTTTTTCCTTTGTTTTCAAAAATGTCGTTCTAAAAACGCAGTTTTAGACTATCTGCGGTAATGTTAGGGAAGGAAGAGATCCTAGGACTTGCCCCAGGAAAATTTTCAAAATTAAAATCTTAAAAACGCTATCTATGGTTGGGGGAAAAGCAGTGTTCTGAAATTGAAGCTCTAAAATCGCAATGGTAGCCGACCTTTGTGCCGTTAAGAAAACGAGTTTTCGGAAGCTTCCTGGAATTTTCTCGAAATTGAAGCCCTGAAAACCAAATGTAACACGATTTTTTAATAATGTTGACGAGAGTAGGGGGTGGGGGAGAGGGGCGCTCCACTTAAATTTTCGAACTTGTAGCTTTAAAAACGCAGTTTTGATAAATCTAAATAATTACTGGAAGGTGAATTTCGGTGCCATTCCCCGGAAATTGTTTGAAATTGATACTCCAAAAACGCAATTCTAGGCTTGTCTTTGATCATGTTAAGGAAAGAGGGGGGAATCAGGGGCTCTCTCCTATTAATTTTTCAAAATTGCAGTTCGACAAACGCAGTTTTAGATGACTCTTGATGATAAAGAGGGTGTTATTCTGGCGCTATAGTGGGAGGCGCTCTCCTGGAAGTTTTCCAAAATTGAAGTTGCATTTTCAAAAAAGATGGATCAGACACACCGTGACAGATATGTTTCGGAAATCGTTAAAAATGGATTCAGCACACATCGAAAGTCGGAACTCGAGAATTTTAATGAATTAAATGTCCTTCTATACATATTAGAAATAGAAGAAAGTAAATATGATTCACGAAACATAATTTAAACACCTTAAGAACAGACTTCTACCTCCATCAGTGAAAACCAACATCACTGAAAGTTTTATTAAAAATCATCTAATGATAAATTGAAACCTTCAGTTTAAAAATCATAGAGAAGATGGGAGAAAAGTGAAATGAGAGAGAGAGAAAAAAAAATTCTTCAGAAGGATTAATCTCGTTAATGAAGAAAATATATTAATTGTCAATTGGAGGGATAAAAAATATGTTATTCGCAAACTTCAAAACTAGTTCTTAACGATTGTCAAGGTGCAAATGAATCAATGGAAGACTAGAGCATACTGGTCAGAATTATTACAATCAATAAAACATTTTTGACCTCTCTCCCTCTCATCATTTTTACACACGCATTCATCATGCAGAATTGTGCTACTTCCAGAAAATTTATGAAAAATTAAAAAGAAATCAAATCGTCTGATCTAGCTTTGAAACGGACACCAACTCCATGCCGTCTGTGATGTTCCCTTCGTTGAAAAAGAGAGTTATTAAATTTTGAAAGAGTACCATGGCCGTCGCTAGGTCAAAAAACTGAGGAGGGGAAAGGGGTACGTTTTTGGCTACCCGTTAATTGTTTCAAACCTCAAACGCATGTTCCAATATGCAGAGAGAGAGAGAGAAGATTTGGCTTCTGGTTTAACAGGGATAGTCATATTACTAGACCTTAGTACTAGCAATACAAATTTAATTGTAAGGATAATATTCAGTCAGAATTAGGAGGTGTCGGAGGGCTACCTTCTTGCATTATTTCGAAATTGAAGACATAAAAAGTTTTAGACTATATTTTAAGATTTTGAGGAAGGGGGAGAGGAGGTCCAGGATAGCCTCTCCCGATAATTTTTCCAAATTTATGTACTCAACACAATCGTACGTTAGGTCTTGATTCAATGAACGCCCTCATGACACTTTCTGCTTCTTTCAGGGTTCATACTCTATTTGGATAAAAAAATTCCATGACTTTTCCAGGACTTTTTCATGACTTCATGAAAATTTTCATGACCTTGTTACATGAAAAAAAATAGTACTATTTAATATTAAACTTTTTTTTTTTTTTTTTTTTGGAGATGAGCATTAGCAAAACTTCTATGTGAATGCCATTACCTGATTGAAAAAATATCAGTGTATACCAAAAAAACTGAATAATTCTTACCTGTTTTCATCATATAAGTTTAAGTTAAGTAAAACTACAGTGAATGATGCTTAAATGTCGACTTTTTTTTTATAAACAGGCAGAATGATAATGATTGGGGAAAAGGTTGAATGAAACATAGTTTTATTAAACTAAGGTTCAATAAATTTGCTTCAAAAGTTGCCTTTTAGTGTCAACTTGATAATTTTTTTTCTTTAAAATAAAGCCACATTCTTTAGTAAATTCATGTTTCTTAAGCAGATATTTATTTTAAAGAAAATATAAAAAAAATTCATAGTAAATAAATCTTTTAATTTAAATGTACTTGTTTACTTATTTGTACATTTTAAAATGCATATAAATTAATAGGTTCAGAAATTCTAGAACATGTTTGAATAATAACACTGAACGCACCAGTGGGTTGCATAGATTAGTTTTCCGGGCCGTATATTGGGCACTACTGTTTTTGAGCATTAGAATTCCCCTATTTCTATGTTTTAAAGCATGACTAAAGATTGTCCAAAATCTTCAACAAATTGAGATAAACTCTGATAAATTTTAAAATAAAGATTTAGGAGTGATGGAAACGAACTTGAATGCAATGTTTTTTGAGATATTTCATTTTTCCAGTTTAAATAGCTTTCATGGTGCAATTAGTGATGTAAAATACCCGGGTATTTATTTTTAGGGGTAAATACCCAAAATGGGTATTTGCCCGGTTATTTATTTCAAAAATTTATGTTCAACTAAAATACTTTTCTGTATGTATTCCACTATGTATATATATATATATAACCAACCATAGACAAAACAATAAATTTTTGCCCAAAAATTGTATTTTGATCACATATTTAAAGAATTATTATGTAAAACAACTTAGCAATCTAATATGATATTCACATTAAATGTGTTGGATATGCTCAATCAATGTTGATAACCAAATTTCAGATATAAAAAGCCATTCTACAAAAGGTAAAAGCTTAACTGGTTACAAAAAAAAAAGCAAACATCAATTTTTTAAGGTCCTAGTCTTTTATAACCCAGTAAAATGTCCCTCCATGACATCAAAATGTAACAAAATGTCGCTATTTATTATTACTATTTATTTACGTATATCTTTTGCAGAAATTTCCTCCAAACCTAGTTCAAGTGTTCAGGCCTAGTCTGCATCTCATATATATATATATAATTATTAAAACTTGAAGTATAATATTCTACATTTAGATAGCGTAAATGCAGCTTAAGTGTTAAATGTATACTACATATATTATACAATTTAATGTCACACTCGTAACTCGGAAGTAGCACCGTGGCAAGTGTACTAAACAATAACAAGAAACCCAAAAGAATATTAACAATGTAAATTGAAAACCATGTAAATAGGAAAAGTTGAACAGTATGAACATTTAAAAAAATTTATGGGATGGACAGTAGCTGCTACGTTTACAAAGAGCTGGAGCAGTTGGCATATTATAATAATTTGCAGGTTTCTATAGAGGTCGGTACCGCACAAGTCAACTAATAGTTACATTTTTATCAAATTCTTAAGAATTTGCTTGCTTATTTCAACTGCATGGTAATCTTTGTATTGGTCGACATTATACGAGTATATTAGAAAAGGGGACAAGTTTTTTGATAATGCTGAGATGTCCTATCCAACCCCCTGGGGGGCTGGATAATTTCTCAGTTTATTCTTCCAAACATCCCTAATGCTTCCTTTTCTTTTCCCTTTGGATATGACTTACCAAGATTAGGATCTTGAAATCCTGAAATTAATCGATTTACTTATACTTCTCCAATTACGACATTGAAAAGAAAGATTCTTTGGTTTACACGAAATGCTTCTTTTATAATTTCATCAAGAAAATGAAAAATAATATAAAAATTATAATATATACAGTAAAAAATATTATAAAATGTGTAATACATATGTATATATCAGTTTTACCAATTATTTCATATTTAGATTTAGAAAAAAAAAGTTCTCATTCATTTTTTGCATTTTTTTGTAAAATACCCAGTTTTTGGGTATTTACCCAGGCCTTGGGTAAATACCCAAAAAATATTTACTTACCCGCTGGGTATTTACCCGATCCACATCACTAGGTGCACACACAATACTAAATCACTCACGATTTCTAATATTCTTTTTAGCTACTGCTACTTTTTTCCAGAACATTTTTCCATGACTGAAAATAAATTTCCATGACTTAGATTGAAAATTTCAATTTTCCATGACTTTTCCAGGTCTGAAATATGCTTATTTTCTTTCCATGACTTTCCAGGATTTAAATGACCCATACGAACCCTGTTCTTTAAAGGTGACGTTTTTTGGATTGATCAGTTCTTCAATGTCCTCATCTTACTCTTCTGTTCTCTCAATTTGTTTCCCCCAAGTCCAATGTTCTGGGTCCGACACCACATTATCCATTTTATCGAGCATTTTTCAACTTCTGGACATTCCCCAATCTCAATTCTTTTCCGATCGCCTTGATTATCATAAAAGTTTTTAAGAATATTCTTTTGTTTTTGAGAATGGTTGACACTGTGCTTTCAAAATATCAAACTCCTTGGCAATATCAATCGTTTTCTTTCCCATTTTTTCAACTGCATCAATCACCTTCTTTTCTCTGCAATAGAAAGTGCAGTGCATTTTTGTTTTGTAGCCATAATTCGATGAAAAGTAAACCTTAGCTTCTTAGCACCACTAATAAGTTAAATAGGAAGACAAAGACTAGAACGAGAAAGGGTTGTATTCTGAGAACTGGTCACTTAGGTAGAGAGAATGTTTATTATAGAAACTTGATGATTGTCCACTGCTGAGAGGAAACAGCAGCTGAAACACGTCTCCCCTCCCACAAACCTGTTTTGAACACAACTGCGAAAATTGCAAACAAAAGAGAGAGCCCAAGGACACGTTTTTCTTCCCAAGAGCACGTAAATGGGGGAGATAAAGTAAAAGGCACAGAGGATTTTAAAAACAGAGTTTTGAGGGATTGAAATTTTTTTGAGTGAATGGGAAAAAAATGAGTTATCGAGAAGAAAAAAATTCTTTGAGTTAAAGAGATAAAATTTCATTAAAAAAGCATTAAAGGTGCAGGGAAATACTTTTTTTTCGGTTATCGAAAATTTCGAGTTTTCAAAGTTTCGTGTTATTGCAAGTTGACTGTAACTGAATATTTTCCCAGGTTTTCTGCATAAAAAAGTAAATTTCCCTGACTTTTTTCTAGAAAAAAAAAATCCCTGAAATTTCCAGTTGGGCAGACACCCTGCATTTCCCAAGATGAAGGGGGGGGGGACAAAAAGTTCCATTTAAATAGAACAGGTGTCAGAAAAAAATTATTTTCTTGCTCTACATCTTCAAAATGGGTACCCGGTTATTGAGAGTAAAGGAAGTCCCATAGATACTCTCAATTTTCTTAACCCTAGTTCATTGACGGTAGGGTTAAGAAATGAGCAAAAGTGCTAAGTTCTTCCAATTAGTGCAGATGGAGATTAATACATCTTTGCCTGCAGGATTATTTATTTTACGTAGCCTGAGTCCAGTTAATGGGAAACTCAGGAACATAACATAAACCACTGTACAGGCAAGACTGTTTCCATTAGTGTATCCCAATTTTTACAAATGTTACAAAAAACATATACATGAATGTGCTTTTAAATGTGAAATTAAAGTAATAAATTCATACTCACTTTAGTTTTCTTTGGTAAATTTTAACTGCAACCATTTGCTAATACCACTGATTGATACAGAAACCAATGCAAAATAGTTTTAAGGTAGTTAAAATAAATGATGATTGAAATTAGAAGCTTGTAACATATTTTTTTGGTAAGTTGGATTAGGAAGAGGGAAGAATGATAATAAACATGATTATACTGAATAACCAAAGAAAATAGTTCATAAATACCCATTAACAACTTTAAACATTCATGAATAATATAATGATGTGGTACTTCGTCAAAAAGAGCCAAAATGTACAACTTATGAAGAAATTTATTAAAAACAGAAAAAATATTTACATTCATAAAGGATGTCTGGTTCAAGAAATACATTGGTCACTTTGGCTGGATATTTCACCAAAGAACGTCATTCACTCTTAAAACCGTACAGTTACAAGAAATTAGTAGTTTCACAGATTAAACAAATGAAATTAACAAGAGAAGTTACGGGTTAACGGGTTCCAGAATCATCCGAAACCCTTACCGACCTCATCCGCCAGGCATAGGAGTTGGAGGGCCAGCTAGAAAAGAATGTTTAAATTATAAACAACACTATAAATTAAGTAATGATTGACTTTTTAAAATTTGCTTTGATACAAAATGAAACAAGCTTTTGATTAAAAAAATTCGCAACTGAAATTTAAAATTTAAAAAAAAACCGACTGAGTCACAAACATAGAGAGAAATTGAAAATCATTTCCAAAGCCTCATATTACTAATTAGTAAATTATTTGTCATCAAATAGAAACTAGCAATAGATAAAAATTTTAAATCATTGTGTTTTCCTTAATTGTCAGCCAACAATGAATTGGGTTACCAATTGTGTGAATAAAGGCTCTGAAGTATGTAAAATCTACTCCAAAAAAAAAAGTTATAATTTATATAACATGGAAGTTCCAAATACATTCTATCAGTTGCAGAAAAATTTACTCTTTATTTCGGTATTAAATATTTTAATTTTTAAATATGTTTTCACTGCAAAAACTGTGAAACACCTTTTAGAGATTCTTTTTTAATATCTTGGTCAATAACTGTCATACGAAGATGCAAAATTGGAATGAACACTCTTGATCAACTCTCCTTTCACACAATTTTTTTTCCAAAATTGGTCTATCCGTTTAGGTTCCACAGTGCCACAGATAGATACACAGACCCGTCAAACTTATAATCCTCTTCCTTTGTGTGAGGGCGGTTAAAAATAAAAGTTTTAAAAAAATTGCAAGCAAAAAGTTTGAAATGATTTTAGAAATGAAATAATAAAATTCATCTTTTTTTTTAACTTTAAAGGAAGAATTAAAAAAAAAACTATTCAGTTCTCCGCGGACGACAAAAAAATGAGATGGCCAGTGAAAAGTCATTTCATAAAAACGTATACTTCCCCTTCAAGAGGCAGAAAAAAAAAGGATTTACAAGAAGGGAAGTTTAGAAAGCAATCTTGAATTAAGAGTATTTATCTGGAGGACATTTTTAGTGGGTTTGTGCAGTTGACATTTTTGAGTTGCAAAACTAAAGAGCGATGTTTTGAAATAGTTTTTTGTTAACTGCTAGTTAACACTTCTAAATTTCATTTTGTTTTGTTTTTGTGGCAAAATTATTTCAAACTGAGTAGTTCCTTGATATCTAATACTTTAAATTACTGTCTATACAGGGCTCCCAACACATTTTAGCATTAGAAAAGGGTAAAAGAGGACCATTTTCAATCAAAAAGAGGACTAAAGAGGACCAGTTAGGATTAAAAAGAGGACCTTGGGAGGACCATTCATTTAAACCCAAGGAAGCACCAAAAGGCAAATTAGCTAAATCTGTGAAAATAATTCGTTAATTAACCATAATACTGATTTTTAATGATACAATTCCTTTATCACCTTCTGCAAAACTGATCTTTTTATCCATTGAATAATATTATTTACACAAACATTTGGATGAGAGGGGGGGAAGCACTTAGCTCAGCACTCAAGGCAGCCTCCTTAGAACTAAATAGGCATAATGATACATTTTGAGTTGAACCACAGATGCTGGTAGTCTCACTGAAGGATAGTTAGTCTTTAGTTTAAAATTATTTTGTTTTTTTCTGTCTTGTAATGCTTCTTAATAGTGTTATATCCCTTCTCAACCGATATGAATCTATCACACACCAAACAGATCTATTGTATTGAAAATTTTCCTAAAAATGTCTGAAATGCTCAATCACAAAGAGAAGCAGATCACACGAGGCTTAGTTTCACAATTTTCATATTCAAAGTATATTTTCAAGAATCATATAGCTCACATTAAAAAAAAAAAAAAAATCATGATTGCAGGGCCATGAGTGCTTTGAGCTTTTATGAGGGGAAAAAACCAATTCCCCCCTTTAGCAGGTATCATGACAATGAAATGATGTACAGAAATTCAACTTCATAAAATTATATAATTCACTTTGTTTCAAATACAAACGCTATTTTAAAATGTTATGTGCTCAATTGTTTAAATTTAATATCCCCCCACACCCAAAAAAAAAAAAACAGTAATAACCGAAAATAAGCTAGCAATAATCAAAATTAAGTTTCCAAAACTAAATAAACCTATTACACAGCACTAAAATTGTTAATTTTTCAGTTATTTAAATAAAAATTAAATCGAATTAATCTAACGTAGCATGTTAAAATAACTTCTAATTGCCATAAATATAAAAAATATTTATAAGATGCAAAACGATTGAAAGCTCAGAGAAGCAAATTTTCACGAACCAAGTTCAATGTTGGCTTGTTTCCCATAAAATACATTTATTTATTTTCTACTAAATTAAACATAAAACATGCTAATCTAAAGTGGCATATGGAAAAATTACATTGGATTAAGCAAAATATTTTAATTTTTAAATGATTCAAAAAGATTGAAATTTCAAACATTAAAAGCAATTTTTCGCGAAATCCGAGTAAGTTCAAAGTTGCCGTGGTTTCCAAAAATACATTCGTTAGTTATTGAAATTAAATGAAAAATAAGCTAATCTAAAGTAGCATTTGTCAAAATTACTTCCAATTGTCAAAAACATCAAAATGTTTACAAGATGCAAAAGGATTGAAATTTCAAACGCGAGATGCAGTTTTCCGCGAAGTCCGAGTATGTTCAATGTTGCCATGGTTTCCAAAATATTTCCTTCGTCAATTATTGAAATTAAACGAAATATGAGCTAGACTAAGGTAGCATATGTTAAAATAACTTCCAATTGTGGAAAACATCAACATATTTACAAGATGCAAAAGGATTGAAATTTAAACGTGAGAAGCATTTTTCCGCGAAGTCCGAGTCAGTTCAATGTTGCCGTGGTTTTCAAAATAATTCCTTTATAATTATTGAAATTAAACGAAAAAAAGCTAACCAGGAAACATCACGATCAAGGAAATTCAAAAAAATTCCAAATTGGTGGCATTCGAAAGAGCATTGGAAAACATGTTTATGGCACTGAAACTACGTGCCCTCGTGACCACGTTATCGAAATATGATGTCTTAAAAATTGCCGAAATTTTTAGTAAAGTCGCCAAATTTAGCGAGTTTTGTTCAGAAATGGAAGGTACGGCGCGAATTCAACATCTGCATCTGACAAGACATTTCACTTCCATATTTGGTCACCACCAAAGCACGTGAGAAATATCGCATTAATTCTTTACTCGGGGTGACTACCATGGCACGGGGTGTCGTGGCACAGACTGCGGCATTGAAATTTTTAGGGGCTTGTGTTCCGGGATATTAACGTGCAACTGTATAGGGGAAAACACCACAGCCCGAAATATTTGTTTTATTTTATTGTAAAAACAAAGGAATTTTTTGTTATTCTTAAGACTGTTAAAAAACTGATGTTTAAAACTTTTATGCTTCTGCGGGTGAAATATTTCCACTGAAAGAGTTTATTCGATGATGAAACTGTTTTGAAAAAAATATGATAACCGTAGAGAAACGGTAAACACACTTTAAAGATTTTTTTTTTTTTTTGAAAAGTCGTAAATCTGAAGTCTTCAACAGTATCTAAATACGAAGAAAACGACATTTTTAAAGATTTCAAACCATGTTCTCAAATTAAAAAAAAACGATTTCTGTCAGTTATTTCCAGTGTGTTTTTCGTTATGTGTATCGTTTTCAAGTTATGTGTTAACCCTCTAACAAGTCAAATAAAAAAAAAAACTGTATTAATTTTTATTTTGCTCGTATTTGAATTCCTTTTTAACGTGAAACATAATTGGTAAAAGTGACTTCAGTATTTTTAGAAATGACTAAATAACATGCAATATGATGTGCATTTACGTTATAAGCGACTTTCAGTTGCAGTGAGACTTTTTCGAACTACAGGGGTTGTTGTAATGAACGTCGACAGTAAAATTTTTGATAAGAATCTGTTATGAAGTAATTTCCGACATCGTTAGTTTTGCTGTGCAAATTTTTGACATTTACTATCCGTTGTTTTCTTTTTTTAATTATTATTTTTTTCGATTTTAAATTAAACATTTTCGCTAGCAGTGGTCAGACAATAAAACTTCATGAATGATAATAACTTTTGAAAAAATAAATAAGAGCTGGGATACTACAATCCATGATCATGTTCTTTCAACATCAAAAACTATCCATTTTATTTTCAATATATAAGCTTTAATAAGCATGTTTTTTTTTACTTATTCATATTAATTCTCGTACATAATTATTAATTACTTACAACACATTTCATTACAAGAGTACAAACTTAAATTAGTTAAGTAAAACACACTTGAAATGCACTTAAATTCTGAAATGCATTATTATCACGATTACAAAGTTAAATCCTACGTTCAATTTCGTTATAAAGTTGTAGCTCTTCTGGATAAAGCTCTCTAGTTTTCATTTCACAGGCTTCATAGTTACTTTTTAATTTTACCCACACAAGTAAAGGGTTAATTCGAAACATCGTTTACGCGCTTTGCAGATGACCAGAAATGGAAATGAGAGTCTTGCTAGATGCAGGCGATGAAATCACGTGGTATTTTCCATTTCTTGCCAAGTCTTTAAATTTGGCGAATTTTCGTAAGATTTCGACAGACTTTGACCCCCCATATCTCAAAAACAAAAGGACGAGGGCACACAATATTTGGGACATATTTTTTTCTAAAGATACTCTTTCGAATGCGACCATTTTTAACTTTTTTCATGATTACTGAACTCGTGATGTTTCCTGGTAAGCTAAGGTATCATATGTCAAAATCACTTCGGATTGTAAAAAGCATCAAAATATTAACAAGATGCAAAAGGATTGGAACCTCAAACACGAAAGCAATTTTTCGCGACAAATCATATCGAATTCAGAAAATTGCACTAATGAAATATTTTTAAAGAATTACAAGCACAATGCAATGTCAAATAATTCAAGCAATAAAGAAACTTTTTATACTTTTTCAAGGTTTTCAAGAAATTAAAAATGACCTTTTTTTTCCAAGAACATTTCAATGGTTTCAAAGGTTTTTCATGGGCGTACGAACCTTGTTTAACACTTGTTGCCGCGGCGTGTTTGGGTGTATAGTAACTTTTAACGAAATGAAAAACTTTTAAAATCTGATATTTTAGTAAAAACAATATAAAAGCTGACTAATCGGACCAAAATGTTAAAAAACGGTCTAAAACGGACTCAATCATAAAAACGGACTTTGGCGGGAAAAGCGGACCATTTGGGAGCCTGGTCTATATTTACATAGTTTTGGGGTACACAATTTTCTCCCACCCTCAATTTAGGGAGGGAATTGTGTACTTTTAGAACACAATTGTGTAGAACATACATTTGTTTCTCCTAAGTGTGATGATATCAGTGTTTCCAGTTGACTTATCTACCTACGATATTAGACAGACCTTTATTTTCTTACTAATTTCTTAATTATTATTACTTTTTTCAATTTTTCAATTTTGTTTACTTTTAAACCTACTTGCCCCAACAGCAAAACAAGATCTAACAGGAATGTTCACCAAGATACATTTGCCACAAAGGCCGGGTTATTGCGTTATTCAGAGGCTGTTGTAAAAAAAAAAATCATAAAACTGTGACTTTTTTCAAAAACATTTCTAGAGAAAGATTTTAAATCTATAGAAACGCCTTAGATGAAAATGACATGCTTGTACCCAACTTCATCCTATGTATATACAGTCAGCCTCGCTTAAACAAATATCAATGGTTATCATACCTTATCCGATTAAGCGGGGTATTCGATTATACGAGGAATACAAGAAACGTATTTTTGAAGCATTTTGCTGCTATTTTATCCATTATTACTACGATAAATGATAAATGATTCATTGTTACTTAAATATAGACATGAATTTCACCACAATTAAAATATTAAATGTTTATGCAAATGATAAAAAAATTACAAACTTTTTTTCTGAAAGAACTTTTCCTCAATTTTATCAGCATTTCGATTTATTCTCCAAACCTGAGTTAGGGGAATCCCAGATTCTTCTGCAATTATTCGACTGCCTTTTCTTATTCCTAATTGCTTTCAAACCTTTAAACTTTATGCATAAGCGTACGTCGTTTTTTTTTTTTTTTTTTGGTTCATTTTACCACACAATCAGTCTGAAGCAGAGCAGAATGCCAATACAATTCAGAAAAAAGCCTTTCCGTATTCTATAACTTCAGAAACTTGCCAAACAATTAACCAAGTTTAACAATGTCATTGACAAATGTTTCTTCCAAGAAAAAAAAAATAGCCCCCTCTTCTATAAACAGTGGAGCAGCATTAGACGGGATGGGACCAGACAGGAACAGAGCCAATCAAAGAAACATTTTAATCCCCACTCAGGGTTCATACCCTTTAGGCAGAAAAAAATTCAAGCACTTTTCAAGTACTTTTCAAGGTAAAAAATTTTGTTTTCAAGGCAATATCATAAATTTGTACTAAAAATATTGTATGCAGATTTCATTTACTACAAACACATAGAAATAAGGCAATAATACAAAAAAGTATAGGAAAACAAAATTGCTTTTTCTACAACAAGAGACGCTTTGATGAAAGATCTACTGTGTTGAAAGTTTTTCTGAAAATGTTTGAAAAGTTTGGTCATAAAGAGAAGCAGATACCAAGAGGTTTAATTTTGAGGTTTTTCAAAGGTTGCAGCAGTCAGAGGTTTGTATATTTTCTAGAATCAGCAATTAATACTTTAAAAAAAATCCTTTCATAAGTGCTTTTAACTTTTAAGGGAAGAAACTAAAATACCCAAGTTCAATGGCATTGCCAGAGAGGAGTTTTTGAAGTCACTCCTCCCCCCCCCCCCCGGGTTTCAACATTTATTTCCAATATCTATACAGTGGTTTATTAAAATATAAGGGCGGTTAGGACAAAAACACTACCCAGAAAGTTATTTCAGTTTTCACTATTAAGTTCTAAAAATATTAGGTTTGCAAATCATTTATAAGTATGCAAATCAATTATTCGTATGTATTTATTAGCTATTCAGACAATCAGGCATTTCAACTGTCCTCGAGTAAATTTAAAAATTAGGAAGTAAGAAAAGTTTATGAAAGTCCACAGTCCAGTCTCTACACCTCAAAATATACAAAAGCAGCTTAAGCAGTGATAAATACTCTGAATGCAAACTTGAGCCTATTCAGCTTTCATTGATTAACTTGCATTAGACAATAAATGTGCAAGTTCAGATTTATAGAGCCATATTTCGAAATTGAAAAGATTCGCAAGAAGTTGACATATATTATGACAAAAGTAGTTTTATTTTGGGAAAAAATGGGTTATTGTTGAAATTAGAATTTAAATTTAGAAAGGCAATAATATTCAGGTGATTTGTGAGTTCATAAAAAATTACCTGAAAGTTTCAAAGAGCAAAATGGGGCGAGGGGGGGGAAATAATTTTTAAAACTAAGACCCCTATTACTTGAATATACATATGTACAACAACAACTTTTGCTATGCATACAATTCATAAAATAGTTTATTAAGTCAAAATATTTTGCATAGAAATACCATGCCCAGTGCCTGTTGATAACCAGCAACAGGCACTGGGCCTAGCTAGGCTTGTACTGGTCAATTTATTAGATCCAAATGAAGATGAATGACCCTCCTTAAGCTATCTACCCCTTTGCTGATTAAAGCCTCTTTCGGTAAGCTCCAAGTACCCACAACCTTAATAAAGTAGTAATTTTGAACATTTGAGGAAAAGGGGAAAATTGGAGATATAGGGAGGTAAAAGCATAAAAACGAACACTACTGGATTTCAAGTGAATAATCATAACACAACCACCCCTGTTATACACCTTATTTATTTTAGCAGACATAAAAAAATGATGTACTTATAAATAAAATTATATAAATCAACTTTATATTTAAAATACAAACTTTAAGTTAATTTGTTAGGTGCTCAACTGCTGAAATTTAAATTTTTAAAAAAAAAATCTGCTATGACCAAAAATTAGGTAAAGATAATCATTCAAAATTGCAAAAATAAATAAGCAAATAGTTAAACAAGACCAAGGTAATAAATTCTTTAACTCTTTAGCTATTAAAATAAAAAAATAAAATAAGCTAATCTGATGTAGCAGTGTCAAAATAACTACTAATTGCCAAAAATATAAAAATATTTACAAAATGCAAAAGGATTGAAATCTCAAACAAGGGAAGCAAATTTTCGCGAATTAAGTTTAATGTTGTCATGTTTCCCATAAAATAAACTTATATTTTACTGAAATTAAACATAAAATATGCTAATCTACGGTAGCAAATATGAAAATAACATCCGATTAGTGAATATATTTAAATATTTGCAAGATGCAAAAAGATTGAAATTTCAAACACGAGAAGCAATTTTTCGCAAAGTCTGAGTTCGTTCGACGTGGCATGTTTCCCATGAAATAAATTTATTTGTTTTTTTATTAAAATTAAACAAAAAATATACTAATCTAAGGTAGCATATGTGAAACTAACATTTGATTAGCCAAAATATTTAAATATTTGCAGGATGCAAAAAGATTGAAATTTCAAACACAAGAGCAATTTTCCGCGAAACCCGAGTAAGGTCAATGTTGTCATGGTTTCCAAATTAATTTCTTTGTTAATTAATGAAATTAAACAAAAAATAAAGTAATCTAAGGTACCATATGTCAAAATATCTTTCGGTTGTAAAAAACATCAAAATATTTACAAGATGCAAAAGGATTGAAATCCCAAACACGGAAGCAATTTTTCGCGATGTTGCATACTGAACACATGTTCAGAAAATTGCATTGGTGAAATACCTTTTTAAAACTTCTAAGCTCAATTCGTTGATTTTTGGGAGAATTTAAGCACTAAGAAACTTTTTCAAGGTTTTAAAACTTTTTCAAGGTTTTCAAGCACTTGAAAATGAACTTTTTTTTTTCAAGCACTTTTCAAGGTTTTTCAAGGGCGTACGAACCCTGCCACTCAATGCATGTGGCCCAAATCTTCTAACTCTCCTAACACCCAACCACTGATGCATTTTACAACCTTAGATAAGATTACAGCCAGAAGTCAACTAAGCATGCAGTTAGCCTCTTTTGTGCATTGTTATGAGTGAGGTGTTGGTTTGACACCTAGGTTCGAATTTATGTTAAAAAAAATTATCTATGCTCTTTTTATGCATTTTAGAAAGCAAATAAAATATATTTGGAGAATTCAATTGGAAAAACCCATGACAACAGTGAAGTTTTAAAAACTGAAAGAAAAAAAAACTGTATAAAACAATTTTATTTAGGTCTCTTGATTAGTGGAAACGGTCACGTTTGTTGCATTTGTATACAATGCTTGAAGTATTTGCAGAACAATTTTGGGCAAATGATTTTACGTTGCAGAACATCACCAAGTATTCTGCTTTGGGGGTCGTATGTAAGCCTTCACTGATTTTTTTTCTTCTAAATCATGCTGTAAAGCGGCACTAACCAGGGCTACTAGTTACTATTTCTTGCTCCAAGACAGAGGAGAGGTGAAGGAAAAGTAGAAACTGAATTGTTTTATAACTTTTTGTTTAGTCAATACAGATTATTAAGTTACAAAACACTTTGCATACCTATTGAATCAAAAGTCGAAAAGCCTCCACGTCTAGGTGGCCTTGGGGGACTGTAAAAAAAAACAATATTTTATTAAAATAGAAAATATAACCAGTAATCTACATAAATAACTCAAAAGACAAATGTAAGCAGTGAAAATATGTATTTGATATGTTTAAAATAACAACTGCACTGATAATGGGATGATAAAAACCAATTAACGACCGCAAATCCAATTTCATCTATAAAGACGACGGTGTTTCTTTCTTTGTTTGTACCCGATGGCCGGAAGACCCTATAGCACCTACAGTCCTGAAACTTGGCACAAAACTCGAACGTACCCCAGGGGTCAGCACCTCGAAACCCGAATTCTAAATTTCTAATAAGTTTTTTATAATTAAATAATTAAGCTGAAATTTCACATTTTTTGTTTAATTAGGGGGTAAAAAATCCCCCCCCCATTATATGTTGTTGAAAAGAGCTTTCCTTTCGAAACAAGTTTATGGTTGTTCCTTTCTCTCAATTAATTAGAACAGGAGATATAAGCGATTCTAATTGCGATCCTAATTGAGCCAATTTTCAAGGCTCAACTTGATTTTTGTTTCTGCAGTGACGTCATCTTCGGTATATGGATTAAAAGTGCTTGTAGTGATGTCATCTTCGGTATACGGTTCTGTTCAAATAGTAGAACCGGTGGTTGCGCTGTTGTCATTTTTGTTAAATTCATTGTGCAAATGTTAATTGATTTCTTTTTAATTTGAAAGTCGCTTGACGAATTTGGCGATAAACAATGGAGTTGCGGATTATTTGTTTATTTCGCATTTAGGTTTTTAAAGGGTGTTCACGCATTTTAGTTAAAAAATATGATTACTGATTATTTGACATCAGAAGGGGAGGGGGGGTTCAGGTATTTTTTTTAATTCTAGAGTTTGTTTGTTTTTTTTTCCGTTTTTCAAACGTTAGCTTTTCTATAGTTAAATTTTTCACACGGGGTGAGGGATTTAATTTTTGTCCTAGATGTACAGTGTTTTTTAATTGTGTTTTTCTGCTGGGGAGTTGAGTCTTTTTTCATACAGGATATGGGATTTCCTTTTTGTCCTAGATGTACTGTGCTTTTTAATTGCAATTGCTTATCGGCCAGAGTTTGTTTCGCTCGCTGATTGAGTGGGTTACCGTAGCGCGGTGGCTTCTGCCAGACATTTTGCTGTATCTATTTTATGTTACATATTTGACTACGGCAGTTTTTTTTACATAAAACACAATCCCTATTTTCAGATGACTTAATTCGCTGCAGCGGTTTCAGGGACGAAGATAACACTTTTCTTGCTTTCTCCAACAATAATCATAAATTTCTCCAAGGCTACTTCACAGGAGATCAAAATGACCATTTAAAAGCTCCTTGTCGAATCTCGACAGAAGTCAAAAGGAGTATTGTTGGGTCAGTAAAATAAATGTAACTTCTATTTTGTTTATATGCATTTGTATTTCATTTTTTGATTTCACATGTTTTAATAATATGCTCAAAATAAATTTATATGTAGTGCTATTAAATTACAGTCAGATCCCGATTTAACAAATTCATCGGACGTTAAATACTTTAAATCTGGATTATTCGGAATATCGGGGTGTGAAAAAAATTGCACTTTATCTATGAGCTCATTTTTATTTTGTTTTTTTTATTTCATATGTTTTAATAATATGCCCAAAAAAATTATATGTAGTGTTATTAAATTACAGTTGTACTCTGATTTAACGAATGCATTGGGCTTTAAATACTTTAAATCTGGGACATTCGTAATATCGGGGTGTGAAAAAAAATTGCACTTACTTTATCTATAAGTCCTAATAAGCAATTGAGCATAAATATCCAAAAGAAGAAAGTGTACACTTTTTCCTCAGCATTCCACAAGTAAATTCAAAAATTTTAAATTAATGAGTTATAGATTTTGACATTGATACTTGACCGGAAAAATTATTTTTTGACTTTATGGAGAGAAGGAAATACTCTGTTCGTTAAATAGAGGTCTGACTGTACAATAAAGGTGCTGGTTAAGGTATGACGGGTGAAAATTGCTTCTACTCTTCTACATTTGAACGAAACAATTGCCTGTTCGGTGATATTTTGATGCTTGAAATTGTTAACCCTCAGTTCAGTGGATTAACCCTAAACTCCAGTCGGTAACGTTCATTGTTGACCATTCTTTCGTTTCCTCATTCCCCTGAAATGAGTCTTACCAGTAAAACAGTTAAGTTACCGGATCGAGTTCAGCCTTGTCACAATAAAGCCTTTTCTTACATGTTAAACATTATCAAAACATATTACCAAATTATCGTGCCATGGTGCTAGTTTCATGTTGAAATTCGCGGTTTACTCGATCATTGGCTATTATTTATATGAGCATATATGTGAAATTATATATATTTTAACTCAATAACAAGCTTAAGCTATCTTAATTAACCTCAGTTTTAAAGGAGGGGCAATGCTCCTCCCCCCAGTCCTGGAAGGACTTTACACATAGTAACAACACACTTCCCAAAATCTTAAAAGAAAAATCATGATTTTTTTTTTCTTTTCTTGAATATTTCAGAAGTGAAAATGAAGAGAATAACGAATGACCTTTTTGATGGGGGGGGGGGGGCAAGGTACACTGTGTAGTAGTAGTAAAGCGGTCACTGGGTTGCTAAAAATGTGTTAAAAACGACTATTTGAACTGAAACAATTAGGGAAAGTATATAGTGAAAAGATTGACTGACCGAGCTATACATTCAGATGCAATTCTTAAAACAATGATGCAACGGTTATTTCAACAAATTAGAAGCTAAAACAGAGGTTTAAAAAATAGATTTACCAACAAACTAAACAAGCTATAGCTTAGGACATCCTCTTTGTTGAACCCTCTCAATTCCAAAAATATCATGATTTTTTCCAAATAGAAAAAAAGAAAAGTTCTTGAAAAAATAAATTCATTTTAAAGTCGTTGAAAACCTGAAAATGAGACAAGTGTGGATACAAATCATAAGTTTTCAAATTTATAACAAATGGGAGGGGGGTACGGAGAGAAATGCCAACTGTGCCAAATTCAGCTACTTGGCATATCCTGCAGGAAAAATTAAATCATGGTTCTCATGTTTCCGTAACATATTATTTAAGATAATTTTTCGTGACTCACATATTTCATATCTGCTGTGTTATTAATCCTGAATGCGGTATTTTAAAAATTCTTTTGTATTTCTTGTTTTTATCTACTTCTTCTGCATATTGTAATCTGTTCAGCACAGAAAAAAAATTTACACTTCTTCTATTCCTTTTGTTTTCTGAACTATTTGTAGTTGAAAAAGAAAGTTGGCGTATTCGGAAATCTACAGTTTTTTTTTTCTTTTAAACTTAAAATAGTTGCTCTTACAAAGTTAGATAATACTGTAAAACTGTACAATCAGTACTAAATTTCAGGGACAGGAAAGGGCAAATGTAGTGCCTTAAATAATCTTAATTGTTCTCAAGGCCTTGAAAACAATTAGATCAGTCTTTGAAATTGCCTAAACAAAATATACTTCAATTTTAGTTATTACAAGCAAGTGTCCGTAAAATCTTTATAATAAACTAGTAGTACCTGCACGGCTTTGTCCATAATAGAAAAATTAAAAGGTCTTTTGGTTCGCCTGTATATTTAATAATGTATGAAGAATTTTCTCGCCAATTTGCTTATACCCATGTTGCGGTTCCACGTTATGATAATTTCGTGTCTCGCCAATTGGTTTGTGCCCATGTTAGGATTCCCCGTTATGATAATTTCGTAACTCATCCATCTTATGATAATTTGTTCTTAAAATTGGAAGAGAAAAAGAACCACATTGAATTTTTGAATAATCGCTTTGAGGTGACACCCCATGCTGCAAACAAAATTGTGCCAAATTTCATGAAAATCGTCCGAACAGTCTAGGCGCTATGTGCATCACAGATCCTGACCTAGAGACTTTCCGCTTTATTATTAGCAAAATAAAGATCAAGTGTATAAATTAGGAATTGTCCAAATGGGCAGCATGTTACTCTTTGTTACCTATTGCGAAATATGTACACAATTCTTTTAAAGCATTTTTTACTATTGATCATGTGTATTTAATTCATTGTGTATTTGCGGGTGGGTTGGAGGCGTGATCAAAACTAATTAATTGAACCACAGCAGATGTAGCAACTAACAATGCATTATCATCTGTTCTCTTGCTTTTCTTTCGATACTGTGATTTATCGACCCAAAAAGTTTTCACTGTGTATTATCGTAATTTGTGTGCCTATTTTCGCCGAGATTTTGTAGTTCCAATTACCGCTATAAGGTTCAAATGCAGAATTTATATCTATTTTACAAAAAATTTCTACAGGGAAAAACCCCCGGACCCCCTACAATTGGAAAGTTCTTACCCTACTTAAAGTGGCCATTTCCTCGTTAAAGCTCAATTAAAAAGGACAGCAAGCAACACAAACACTAAAAAATAAGTCATGACCTTATGTATCACAAGAAAAAAAACAACAACATGGGGGAGGGAGGATCTTTCATCAACCAAAATGTTGTCGCACTACAAAAGAACCCAAAACCCTGAAATCGCTTTGGGTAGTGTTAAGTCTAAATCCTGTCTTGATTACAACTAATGTTGCTCAAAAAAAAAAAAAAATCCTTCTGCCCCAGGAACTCAGTCCTACCCTGAAAAATTGAGATCCCCTGTCTTACACAATGCATTGTAGAATGCCATGAAATGCAAAAAAAAAGGCTACAAAAAAGAAACTTACCCTCCTCCATAATATGAATTGGATCTTGAAGAGCTAGCATTACTTCCAGCACTTAATAAAGGCTATTAAAAAGTATATTATGAATTTATATCAGAAATAACAAAGAAGAAAGTTCTTTAGAATTCATAATTAATGTTTTAAATTACGAAATATTTTAAAAAGAAATGCATTATGTGGTATAAAACACTTACAGGATAAGATAATGTTCACCAATAAAAATCTAAAATTACATTATTTAGAAAATTTAAGTGCTTAAATGGTTACACAAAAGATTTTCCTGTGAAATATTTGCCTACAGTAACACAGTAAAAATATTCTTTTGCTTTAATTCAGCCCATTCCACAAAGGCACTTATTATATCTGAACCTCATTTTTATAGCATGAATCGTTATTTCATAAATTAGAGCTGAACATGGATCTCTAACTGTTTATTCAAGGACCACATTGTAAATTTTGGGGACAAGGCAGGCCTTGATCTACAATATTTCAGTTTAGATGGTCTAATTAGCACTATTTCCTCTTGCAATCCAGTCAGTATTCTTGAATGTGGTCTTAGGAAGAAAGGTTGAGACCCCTGATCTAAAGCACACTGGCTTAAGGACAATGAGTACGAGAAATGTTTAAACGTTTCCTGACTTATACACAAGTGTAAATGGAATTAGAAACTATTTACAATTAATTCTTGTTTACTTTAGGATGAGGAGGGAGCAAGGATGTATCTAGATCAAAATGGAAGGAGCAGTCCCGGCATTTAGGCAATCAGAGAGGTCAGTTGCCGCTGGATTTGAAGACATGATGTAATAATGTATTGGCTTGTTTTCTCTATAAAAGCATCGTGTACATACCCTTTGCTCCCTCTCCCCCTTGAAAATCTTGAAATGACTATCTGTGGGACAGCACTTTTCTAATTTAAACTTTTCCTTTCACAGTGTGTGGGGCAGGAGATTTCACATGTAATAAAAAAATGTTAACAAGCAAAAACTTTTGTGGATAGTTAGTGGAAAAGGGAAGCATTTTGCCGCTATATTACCTTGCGTTACATTCATAGTAGTACTGAAACAGAAATCCAACTTAACAACAACAATTTTCTTTTTTAATGACCGCCCAAAGAAGAAATTACTTCATAATTAGACGTCAATGTACCAGAGTTGAATTCGATAAGTTTAGAAATTGAAACCACCATCTCTATTCATGAATTTTTAAAAATTCTACTTTTTGATTTTATGGAAA